>NC_051414.1:27236303-27237188 GCF_015228065.2 Penaeus monodon
CTTACAAAAAAAAAAAAAAATTAAGAGAAAATTACTACACTTTATCGAATTCCCACTTCCTAATTGCCAACAGAAATTCAATAATGTTTTCTCCATCCAATTTAGCGTCAAAGTATAAAAAAGTGAAATACGACTTTGCATACATTAGGCCGCCCGCTCGCCCGCCCGGAAGCCTGAGGGCGGGCGCGGGCGGGGTATTGTCTCGACGTCGAAAGCGATCTGCCGAGCCTCGCGTCACACGGGCGTCGCGGCGAAAAACGTCAGAGCCTTCGTCGAGTCTGTTTGTCTACCCCCCCCCCACTCCCCCTACCACGCCCATCCCCTCTCTCCCACGACCCTACCCCAGCGTATGTGTTCCCTCCAATCCCTCATTCCCTCCCCCCCTCCCCTCCCCACTCTCCCCCTTCCCCTTTCGACCTCCCTCCAACCATCCTACCTCCCCACCTCCCCTCCCTCTCATGTATACCCTACCCCTCCTCTCCCCATCCCCTTCGACTCCCCCCCCCCCTTTCGTCTCTCCCCCCTCTCTTCCCTAATACCCCTCCCCCCTCTCTTCCGAAGGTCCCTGATACCCCTCCCCCTCCCCCCGCCCCCCCTTCCTCCTCTAAACCTGCCCACACGCAGTGCCTCCTCCGCTGCAGATTTCATTACGCTTTTTTTTTTAGGAGGTAATCATTTCGTTTTTTTATCTATTTTTTTCCACTCCATCTTGTTTCTCCCCCCCCCCTCCTTCCACCGCTTTCCTTCTCTCCGCCTTTCCCTCCAGTTCCCTCTTCCTCATCCTTTTCTCTTTCCTTCTCTCCTCCTTCTTCCTCATCCCATTCCCTGTCTTCCTAGCCTTTAACCTTTTAAGGGTGACGCAAACGCACCGATTCGACAACAAGG
>NC_051414.1:27237526-27237865 GCF_015228065.2 Penaeus monodon
ACACCAAAAACAAGAAGCCAAAAACTAATAAATAAAAGAAAAATCAGGCACCCGATCCATTTTATTCTCCGGCCGACAATAATGTGGACTTGCTATTCGAACGAACACCGGAAACAGTTCTTTTTTTCCTTCTCTTTTTCATTCCCTCCCCCCCCCTCTCTGTTTTTTCCTCCTCCCCTCCCCCTCCCACCCAGCCCCCTTCACCCCCTTCGGCTGGCGGAACCGATCTTGTAAATGCAGCGTCCATTACTGGAGCTATTTAATGTTTTACGAAGCCTGGGCGCTTTCCCCGTGCTGAAGACAATGCGACGGTCGCAGTACTGAATGCAAAGTCCCCCT
>NC_051414.1:27238334-27238919 GCF_015228065.2 Penaeus monodon
CCACCTTCGTTGATGCATTTAGGCGTGGCGTACCTGCCGTGTCTCTGTCTCCCGTCGTCGGCAGGAAAGGCTTTCTGACGAAGGGCCAGAGGGGAGGGGGGGGGGATTTCAGGGGCGTAGAGGAGAAGGATGGGGATTTCAGGGGCGTAGAGGAGAAGGATGGGGATTTCAGGGGCGTAGAGGAGAAGGATGGGGATTTCAGGGGCGTAGCGGATGGGGATTTCAGCGGCGCAGAGAGTGGGGATTTCAAGGGCCTTTAAGAAGGAGCCGGGATTTCAAATGGACGCTGATAAGGGTGGAGGAGCGATTTATAAGCGCGATTTACAAGGAAGGGGAGGGGAGGGGTATACCAGGTGCTTTTGAGGGGAAGGGGAGATTTCAGAGTACTTTCAGGAGTGGGAGTGGAAATTTCAGGGGACACTGAGGAAGAGAAAGGGGAATTTCAGGGGAATATAAGGAAGGAGAAGAAACTGATGGGGATTTGAGGACGAGGAGGAGGGGAAGGAAGGGGAATTTCAGACAGTGCTGAGGAAAAGGGGAGAAATTCAGGGGATCTGAGAAGAGGAGGGACCTTCAGGGAAGTGT
>NC_051414.1:27238963-27239411 GCF_015228065.2 Penaeus monodon
TTCAAAGGAGGGTTTCAAAGGAGGGTTTCAAAGGGAGGTTTCAAAGGGGGTTTCAAAGGGGGGTTTCAAAGGAGGGTTTCAAAGGGGGTTTCAAAGGGGGTTTCAAAGGGGGGTTTCAAAGGAGGGTTTCAAAGGGAGGTTTCAAAGGGAGGTTTCAAAGGGTAGGAAGAAGGGAGGGTTTTCTCAAGGACAAACACTCATTGGTGAACATCTTTGTCATTTTCTTCTGAGATTTTTTAAGTGTAATTTCTTTAAAGATAATCAGTATGGACGTGTGATTATAAAACTTTAATAGACGAAAGGGGAGGAAAGATTTGGCACGCATTTTAAAATTGGTATATAACAAAGATGTTGAAATGCAATATTAAGCTATCCCTCGGTCCATTATGAGAGGCAGGGATTCATGTTTTAGGAATATCAGTCATTCCTGACAGGCGAGTATAAGATA
>NC_051414.1:27239870-27239993 GCF_015228065.2 Penaeus monodon
TTATCAAATGCAGTTATAAAACAGTGACTCCGTTGCTAAAATCTACATATAATTCTTGTAATAGTCTGCCAGGCCTTCGTTCACCACGAAGAACGCAAAAGTAATAACACGCGAAGAACAGAA
>NC_051414.1:27241790-27242128 GCF_015228065.2 Penaeus monodon
ATTAGAGCCAGAAAGGACGAGAGAGAAAATGAGAAACAAAATGGGTGGTGGGCGGAGAGTTCAAACAAATGCAAAACCAGGAAAGGGGGAAAAAAAATCAGAATAAAACACTAAGATAAATACGAACACAAAGAGTGAGTGTGGATGCACGCTTTCGGACACTGTATGGGTGTGACACTGTCCACCTCGTTAAGTCACTCGATTATCCCAAATTTATCCTCTCGATTAAAAAAAAAAATTCAACGTGCATCACTTCACCTACGCGATGCATGATGATAAAACGGAATACAGTATGGCGGGGATATTGAAATAATCGCCAAGTTTTAGAATTATTCGAT
>NC_051414.1:27242196-27242475 GCF_015228065.2 Penaeus monodon
TTTTTTCTCTCTCTCTTTTTTAAACATTGTATCGCGTGTAAATTTTGATTCTATGTTACGTCTGGTTCATATATATTTAGTTTTTTTTTTTTTTGCTTTTTCTAACTATCGCGGTATTTGTTGCTGCACTGCGGGTAATAATTTGCTAGAAAAGAATGATGATGTGTGGTATTTCCCACCATAAAGTGCGCATTCCGATTCTCTCTTTTCTAATTGCGATAAAACGCGATAACTTTTACTAATTACGTTTTATTTACATATGCAATCAAGTCATAATAA
>NC_051414.1:27242500-27242690 GCF_015228065.2 Penaeus monodon
ATGTCTATGTTCTGTCGCCTTTTAATTAATTCATCCACATTTTATTAACATCACTGCCTATTAAGAACATCGCTTGTAGTACTCTTTTCAATGCATTTGTAGCCTTGTAAGTTAATGTGAATTCTTATAACCAGCATGTCTTGTTAAACATAACAAAGCCGAAAGTAATCGACGAATTACTTTAATTGCT
>NC_051414.1:27243051-27243131 GCF_015228065.2 Penaeus monodon
CCCCCCCGCAGCACAAGGAGCGATCAGGATGTCTGACAAGAGAAGAAGAATTTCATTTTCCCGCGAAATGCTGCGCAATC
>NC_051414.1:27244075-27244187 GCF_015228065.2 Penaeus monodon
CGCAGTCCGCCCAAACGGCCAGCCGAGTCTGTTCCGGCGGCGACGCGTCCCTGTTGGGCGACCGGTGGCGGACATGTTGTGACATGACGTCATGTCACGTGACCACCGCACT
>NC_051414.1:27244416-27244557 GCF_015228065.2 Penaeus monodon
AGAACCGACGCAGCACAGATAAAACAACGTCGAACCAAAATACCCTCTGGGCGCGCTCCGTAATCCGCGCCTGTCTGGTGGTTCTCCCGCTGGTTCCCGGAGCCTGCCTGAAGGCGCGCGAGCCCCTGGCCCTCCGAGCTG
>NC_051414.1:27244596-27245265 GCF_015228065.2 Penaeus monodon
ACACACGGCGGCACGTGGAAACTTATCATTTCGAAAAAATGTCTGTCCGATCTCGGAACGTTCGGTTAAACGCGATCGGTTGAGGGAGCGAGCGGCGCGCCGAGATCCCCCGCCTCTCTCTGTGTGAACAAGACTTGAGGGTAAAATAGTTGCAATGTTTGTGATCGTTGGACAATCTAAATCTTGCGGATTATGAGTTCAGGCTCTCACGCGGGGCGTAACGCTTCCTTCCAAGACCTCGAAGGAATGGCCCTTCCAGCAGGGCGGAACAAGGGCGGAATTCGCGCGCCCTCGCGCATTGATGGAAAGTCCACTTGAGGTCAAAATCCGACACTTGCTCATCAGCAGCTGCCGAGGGCCTTCGATCTAAGCTTATCCGAAACTTCTTCTCAGATTCCTGCATTTATTTTTGCCGAAAATAACGCTCTTTACGATGCGTCTCCCGGCCGTCACTCGTTCCCCGCGGCGGGCGGGCGTTTTGGCGGGAACAGCCAGGGGGAAACTCGCCGCCATTGTTGTCGGCGGAGAAACACGCTCGGGCGAAAAGCGTAAATTACTCCATCATTCTCCCTCCGTCCCGCAAATCATCTTGCCGGAGCGACTCGCAGGATTCGGAGGCGGGAAACGACGCGTTGCCATGGAAACCAACTGGACATTACCTGCTTCTGG
>NC_051414.1:27245419-27245547 GCF_015228065.2 Penaeus monodon
CGCGTTGGAACAAAGAAATAATAAGCCACGGATCCAACTGCTGGAAAAGTTTCTACGAAAGTCTTTGATGGAGGTAGAGGGTGCGAGGTGCCGGACACTGGGATATTGAGGCCGTCTGGGAACTGGAA
>NC_051414.1:27246006-27246112 GCF_015228065.2 Penaeus monodon
CCCATTTTTATCATCGTTTGCAAGGATTTTCTGTTGGAGTGTATGCAGTTATTTATCAATCTTTACTCTGTAGACTTATCCAGTAACGAAAAATATGCATATCTCG
>NC_051414.1:27246535-27246723 GCF_015228065.2 Penaeus monodon
CCGTTGTCCCCTATACACTGAGTCTACACATACGGAATGCACTTTATATAGGCTCTTCTTTATAGCTCTAAAGGCAAGGAGACAAAAATGATAATACCTTCCATGCATGTAATTATTTATTTAATTATCAGAAAATGGTAATTAATGTGTCTGTGAGGCATAAATCCCAGGTCCTAATTTTGATGGAT
>NC_051414.1:27247297-27247690 GCF_015228065.2 Penaeus monodon
TTGAAAAAAAGCGAACTAGGAAATACAAAATAGATTAGATTAGATTAAACCAAAATGCAATTAATCATTTGAACATTCATTTACCTAATCTGTGAAATCGACGAGCTGGATTTTTCATCATTACAAATTATATGTTTTGAAGGATTAAAATCCTTTTTTTTTTTAATAAGTTAATAACGTTTTCCAAATACTGCTTTTGCCCGGAATAAAATGCGAATTGCCATAGTTTCAAATAAATATTATGCTGATTGAATTATCGTTTTAATTTGATATACTGAATCAGATCACGTTTTTTTCTAATTTGCTATGATTTATTGAAATGATTTGTTCTTGTTTTTTGGTAAAAAAAAAAAATTATCTCGCACTGGTAGGAAATATTTTCAATGCTATTGG
>NC_051414.1:27250054-27250131 GCF_015228065.2 Penaeus monodon
GAGGGGTACCAGGAGACAACAGATGGCGTATGGTATTGGATCACTATAAACCTGTGGTCGAGAAGATGAATTGATCC
>NC_051414.1:27251598-27251687 GCF_015228065.2 Penaeus monodon
GTACCAGGAGACAACAGATGGCGTATGGTATTGGATCACTATAAACCTGTGGTCGAGAAGATGAATTGATCCAGATCGAGAGTCATATT
>NC_051414.1:27251716-27251787 GCF_015228065.2 Penaeus monodon
AATAGATGGATAGAAGAGTGGGAGGAGGAGCAATTCATTTCCCGATTGATGATCCCAAAGCGAAGGAGAAG
>NC_051414.1:27251817-27251915 GCF_015228065.2 Penaeus monodon
TGAGAGCGTTCGCGTAAGCGGTATCCGGTTGAATGCGCGTGAATCCGAAAATGTGCGCGTCCGAACGCTTTCACGGGTCGCCGGCAGGGTCACACGCG
>NC_051414.1:27252083-27252184 GCF_015228065.2 Penaeus monodon
TCGACGTCAGAACCGCACGTCACTCACAAGGTCGCTGGACAATAACGACAGCAACAGCGTCCATGTGTAATTGTCTCCTCGTCCCCGTCTCGCACCTGCTT
>NC_051414.1:27252853-27253019 GCF_015228065.2 Penaeus monodon
GGAGTGGCTGATGTCGGCCTGGTTTCATCTCGTATTTTCTTTTATTGATGTTATAATGTGTCAAAGGAAAACGAAGGAAAAAAATCTAATTTGATTTTTTTTTCCAGTCAAAAGTTTCCCCAAAAAAGGCGATACCTTCAGAATTCAAGTCACGTCTCCATTCCTG
>NC_051414.1:27253077-27253186 GCF_015228065.2 Penaeus monodon
GACTGCGGCATCTTTCTTCAACTGTAAATAGCCTCATTTTTTATCTTCGCATATCAAACGACTTCTAATTACAATTCTAAACCTCTTTTCTAATTCCATTCTCCACTTT
>NC_051414.1:27253230-27253424 GCF_015228065.2 Penaeus monodon
CGGTTCTATTGCCGGCGTTGGTGAGGAACTGACTCTTGTTGACACTTCAATGAGATCAATAAGGTCCAATAACCAGCCAATGAGAAGGCATTATATGCTTTACGACTGTGTCTGTGTATGGTGAAGAAAGTGGAGTGCATGTTTGTGTACGTCTGTAGGTGGAAGAGGGTGGAGGTAGAGGGGGGGGGCGGAGA
>NC_051414.1:27253708-27253805 GCF_015228065.2 Penaeus monodon
ATGAGGATTCTAAATGGCTTCGAAACATCACTTTTATGCTCCTATTACGGTATCTGTTGCAATCCATGTATGTTTGTCTGTGATTTAACATTTGTTG
>NC_051414.1:27254894-27255000 GCF_015228065.2 Penaeus monodon
ATCACCTACATCCGGCCATCTGTGTTCCTGTTATTGATTTCAGTGATTAATTGTTCAGGCGATTCAGGTCTTACTTTACATGTTCAGCAAATATCGATGTAAGCTT
>NC_051414.1:27255954-27256150 GCF_015228065.2 Penaeus monodon
CTTCAGCGTTCTCCCTCTTCCTCTCTCTCTCTCTTCCTCCTTCTTCCTCCCAATCTCTTCTCTCCCCCTTCCTCTCTTCCCCTCTTTCTTGCCACTCTCCTACTTCTTCATTTCTCCCTCCCCTCCCTCACCCTCTTCATCTAAAAAAAAATCTTTATCAACCTCCCCCCCCCCCCACGGCATTAGACCGAGGGAA
>NC_051414.1:27256260-27256346 GCF_015228065.2 Penaeus monodon
TGCTCTCGACATTTCTCCTTCTCTTCCCTTTTCCTTTTTCTTCCAATCTCTTTTTTTTTCTAACCTTCTTTTGAATCTCTTTCCCG
>NC_051414.1:27256532-27256623 GCF_015228065.2 Penaeus monodon
CCCTTTTTTAAGCAATTAATTGCCGTTGACTCTATTTATTCCTCCAGTGTTTCTCGAGTAATGATTCTGTCAGTCTGAGTAAACGTTCTTG
>NC_051414.1:27256986-27257264 GCF_015228065.2 Penaeus monodon
ATCTAATATATGCATGAATAATCTGCAATCAAATTAGAAATGAATATATCGCTGTCATCTCAAATTCCTCTTCTCAATATCCTCATTTCGCTTCAGGAGGAGTATCTCTCTAAATCAAGCTAGAAGGACCTTTGTTTCGAAGGTCTAAATGATCTGACTCTGAAGCCTTATCTACGACTGATGTTAAAGTTGATTATAGGCAGTGTATTTGCATGTTAACTGGTCCTTTGTTGCATTTTTTTTTGTTCTGGGTGTGTGTGCGTGTGTTTGTTAAGATC
>NC_051414.1:27257347-27257610 GCF_015228065.2 Penaeus monodon
TAGTGTATGAGTAATGTAAATTGCATATCATGACTGATGTATTTAGGTATTAGATTCAGTGCTAGTGTTCTGTTTAAAAAAATGGAGCCGCAGTGATATATGAAAAAAAAAACATACATACATAAGCATACACAGAAAATGCTGCACACTCTCGTAAGCTCGTAAATACACACCCACAGTAATGAACACACCCTCACTAATGTACAAACATGCATACACCTTAACAAAGACACATGGCAGACACCCGCATTCGTGTACACAAG
>NC_051414.1:27257652-27258014 GCF_015228065.2 Penaeus monodon
GCTCCCCCCCTTCCCCATACACACACTTACTGCACACGCATAAATAATTAATCAGGTCTTAAACTCTCTCTCCCTTCCATCCCCTCAGCCATTTAATATCCCAGTAGTTACTTCCTTGCCCAATTCTGATCTTTTTTATAATTGTCTTCTCCGTCTTTCGTTTCCATTTACTTTCGTCTTGATAATGATCTTCGTTCGGCGTTCTCTTCCCCTCTTTTGCTCTCTCTTTCTCTCTCGTTCTCTCTCGTTCTCTTTTGGTTATTGCGCTGGTTATTGTTTTATTTTACTGTTCTTACTTTTTTTTTCTAAGGTTATGTTTCTGTCTATTTTCTTTTTCTTCTCTTTCTCTTTGTTTTATGCTT
>NC_051414.1:27258129-27258223 GCF_015228065.2 Penaeus monodon
ATTTATCTCTTTCATTCTCTTCCTCTCTTCAGTTCCTCTCTCCCTATCCATTCTCTCCTATTATCTCTTGCATATTACCTTTCCTTCTCTCAGT
>NC_051414.1:27258716-27258798 GCF_015228065.2 Penaeus monodon
CACGTCGCAGCCACGTGCGCTCTGACCAAAGCCCCTTAATTGTCACACGACGATTCCTTGTTGTGCCTCCCGTGGCCAGCGT
>NC_051414.1:27261182-27261312 GCF_015228065.2 Penaeus monodon
GCAACAAATTTAGGCGTCGTGGAAATAAAGGCAGGCTCATCAGTGCGAAGAGCAAGGGAAAGGATATGAAGTTTTCTTGTGAAGGAATTTGTTCGTTTTGAATTTAGAAGAAAAATAAAAATGAGGAGGA
>NC_051414.1:27261654-27261896 GCF_015228065.2 Penaeus monodon
CTACAACAACAGATTTAAAAGAATAAGCCACCCACGAAATGTATTACAATCCCCTCCTTCCTTTGTGATTTCGAAGTCAACAGAAGATGACAGGTAGGGAAGAACGCCAGCTGAGAGATGGCTCGGAGGTACAGATGTTATTTGACAACCGGTGGATACTGTGTGTACAGAATGGGCTCATTGTACATAGAGATAATAGCATGGCAGGTGACCGATAATAGGTAGGTGGATGACAAGAAGAC
>NC_051414.1:27262398-27262723 GCF_015228065.2 Penaeus monodon
AACACATGATACATTAGCCTAGCACATTCACAGCACGCGTTTGCATATCACGTTCCATAACACTTTTTCTCTAACACGGTTCTGCAGCACATTCTCATATCACCTTCAGATAATGAGGTTCATAACACGTTCCCATAACACAGTCAGATAACACAGCAGCAAATCCACAACAACAACGTTCACATAGCACGTTCCTATAACACGCCCCCAGTAATAACATATAACACATCCATCTAACACGTTCACATGTGTTATGCTTAAAAAGACGTTCTCAATAATACGTTCATACAAACCATCCAATTAACACGTCCACATGTGTTTTCTT
>NC_051414.1:27262865-27263760 GCF_015228065.2 Penaeus monodon
AATCCTCACTCACATCCTATGTACTATTGTCCACTCACGACCACATCCGCCCAGAGGAGATGCCAGCGACCCGCTATTAACAATCGGATATTTCTAATCAATTTTCTCTCTGAATAGATCTCACGAGCGAGGAGGTGAATATGTATAATTCACCGTTAATTAAGGTTAATCATATGCCTCGTTTAAGCGCACTGTTTTCGAATCCCGAGTTAAGGAACCGCAGGCCACGTGTCTAGGTCGCCATTTCGAGGTCAGAGTGCAAGATGGAGATACGTTGGGGGGGGGGGGGGTAAGGGAGAGAGAGGGGGGAGTTGGATTTGGGTGTTTGTCGGGGTGAAGGGGAAGGGGAGGTAGGGGGAGGAAAGGAGAAGGGAGGGAAGGATATGGTGTTTGTGTGGGTGAAGGGGAGGGAAGGGTAGGGAGTGAAAGGAGAAGGGGGGAGTTGGAGATGGGTGTTTGTGTGGGGGCGGGGTAGGGGGAGGTAGGGGAGTGACGGGGAAGGGTAGAGTTGGATTTCAGTGCTTGTGTGGGGGTGGGGTAGGTAGGGGAGTGAAGGGGAAGGGGGAGTGTTTGTATGACGGTGAAGGGGAGGTAGGGGGGGGGGAGGGAAAGAGCTGGATTTGAGTGTTGGTGTGGGGAAGGGGGAGGGGAGGTAGGGGGAGTGAAGGGGGAGGGGTAGAAGCTGAAACTGAATGTATGTGTGGGGATGAAGGGGAAGGGGGGGAAGGGGGAGGTAGAGGCTGGATTTGGGTGTTTGTGTGGGGGTGAGGGGTGGGGGAGGTAAGGGGGGGAAGGTTAGAGGCTGGAATTGTGTATTTGTGTGGGAATGAAGGGGAAGGGGGGGGGGTAGGGGGAGTGAAAGGGGAGGGGTAAAGACTAGAATTGAGTGAATTGC
>NC_051414.1:27264030-27264122 GCF_015228065.2 Penaeus monodon
AGGGTTTATTAGTGGGGAGGTTGCCTATGAATTAAAATCAGATCGACTGTGTTATGCGTGTGGGTCGCGTGTGTTTAGTTCATGGCTATACT
>NC_051414.1:27264810-27264993 GCF_015228065.2 Penaeus monodon
TAAGAGACCCAATGCCCGTGTATATTATACAATCACATTTTCTTCTGGAAAAAAATCCTAGCTTAAATGTTTTAAAAAGAAGCCAAGGAATGCAAATTGGATGGAAGTGAAATTCGCAAAAATGGAAGGAAACATTAAGTGATAATCGCATGAAGTCAAAAGTGGATTTTTTTTTTTTTACGA
>NC_051414.1:27265199-27265549 GCF_015228065.2 Penaeus monodon
GATAAGAAACAGCAACTCAAAAGAAAAAAAAAATGTTAACCGTAATAAGAAAATAAAGGAACCTACACCATTCAGATCCGAAATATTCCTCCTCGCATCTAATTGAATTCCTCCAAGGCTCCATCATTTGAGCGGTATTAATCGGAACAAGATGACACGTGCAGCCTCGGCCCCACTCAAGATAATCTTTTAATCAGCCGCTTAATACGAAAATGCATCCCCCATCTTTAGCAAAACTCGCTATAATATCGACCAGTTCTTGAACGCTGAAATTATTCACGGGTATTTTTCTTTATTTTCAATTCCCAATCTTTTTAAAAACCTTCTTTCCGTTTCCTTTCTTGACTTAA
>NC_051414.1:27265584-27266079 GCF_015228065.2 Penaeus monodon
AACAGGCGCTCGTCCCCCCGCTAATCACGATTCAGAAGCTACATAAATAAATTCGAGCGCTAGATTCGAGCGCTAGATTCGTGCGCTAGATTCGAGCGCTAGATTCGAGCGCTAGATTCGAGCGCTAGATTCGAGCGCTAGATTCGAGCGCTAGATTCGAGCGCTAGATTCGAGCGCTAGATTCGAGCGCTAGATTCGAGCGCTAGATTCGAGCGACCCAACGTAGCGGGAAGGAGCGCCTCCAAACCCTCTCCCCCTCCCCCCCCCCCAGCTGTCAGTTCTTCCAGTAACATTTCTGATCGGATTCACCCATCGCGAGCACCATCGGTTTTCAATAAATCCGTTTAAGTAAGAGCGCTTCTGATATCTGCCATGAATGATGCATAGCGGAAGCCTGATTATTGCCCCAGATGAATGGAAGGTTGTGGAGAATAAAACATGAGGGGAGCGAGGTCTTAGGAACAGCCACGCGGCAGCTGGTCTGTCCACCTGACG
>NC_051414.1:27266115-27266278 GCF_015228065.2 Penaeus monodon
TAGCTATTATTTGGTAAGAAGTGAAGGGGTATTGAATATGGAAGGAGAAAGGGGAATGAGAAGGGATGAGGAGGGAGGGGGATAGGAGAAGGTAAATCTGGGAGGAGAGAGGAGGGGGAGGAGGAAGAAGGGAAGGGGTGAGATTAGGCTGAAGAAGGGAGGG
>NC_051414.1:27266713-27266805 GCF_015228065.2 Penaeus monodon
TTACCTGGTATGCTAATGTTGACTGATATAAGAATAGCTTAGTCAGAATGCCCGAATATATTAACAGAAGGTTCAAGAAAGACAACTGAACG
>NC_051414.1:27266825-27266905 GCF_015228065.2 Penaeus monodon
ACGAATAAGAAGATTACATTGAGAAAATTTAAATTAAATTATAACGCCCACATGATTCCATTTGATTTATGGATGTACGA
>NC_051414.1:27266997-27267474 GCF_015228065.2 Penaeus monodon
GTAGATTGAGAGACTGGATTTATAAAGTTACATTGACAACAACGATAATGATACTTATTGTAACATAAATAAGATGATATCGTTCATGACAATACTAAAGATCGTAAAAACGAAGATAATATTTATATCAACAACATTATTTACAAAGATGATCACATGAATGATTTTTAAGTAAATATAAAGACAGAACATAAACATTTCTGATAAAATCAATGGATGGATACATCGATATATGAATAATTGTATTGGATGTATAATTCAAACTGCAATTAAGCTTACGTACGGCTTTATATATTATCCTAGTAGGTTAGTTAATTCAAAATACAAACAAATGAAGGTGCAATTCTTAGATTTAAAAGAGTAAAAAAAAAAAACGTTATACAAGTTGCATACACAAGACGAGTTTGCTTTTTTTTTTCTCTCTCTCTCTCTCTTTTTTTTATATACTTTACATCTCCATTTAATCAATTTCCTGCC
>NC_051414.1:27267521-27267704 GCF_015228065.2 Penaeus monodon
TGAGTGTTCGATCGTTCGCCCCGAGTGACTCGACCCCGGCCTCGTCTTTCTTTTTTCTCTCTCTCTTTTTATGGACGTGGCTGTGGATTCGTCTTCGCTTTTAGTACTGGTATTGGATTCCACTCATGGCATCTGACCTAGGACATTTATGACCCGATATCTGCCAAGACTCCGCTATGTCGA
>NC_051414.1:27267745-27267965 GCF_015228065.2 Penaeus monodon
CTAAAAAAAAAAAGAGAGAAAAAAAGGAAGGGAAAAGTCACGATTCGGACGAATGGCAGAAATGGCGCGAAATTCTCTCGCTGTAGAAAAAGATTTTTTTTTTTTTTCTCTCTCTCTCTTTAGGTGACTGATCTATGAATAACGTTTTTTTTGTTGTTCCTAAGGAATGCAATTTAGTTGATTATAGGAGCTACGCCTATACCTTTGTAAAAATATTCCT
>NC_051414.1:27268173-27268374 GCF_015228065.2 Penaeus monodon
AGAAGCCGCATCAATAGCTGGTATCTAAATGAAGAAAACAAATATATCCAGTTGATATCCCTGTCTATTGTTTTCCTCATTAGCATACTATAAAACTTCATCTCTTATAATAAACTTGAGTTGGAGTCATTTATGCAAATTTTTTCGGCTCTCACCAGTGTTGTCATATCATTTACTTATTTCACTTATCTCATAAAGTTG
>NC_051414.1:27268714-27268929 GCF_015228065.2 Penaeus monodon
TATAAACAATTTATTTACTTATTTGCATAAATGTCCTTGGGTTTTTTCTACCTCTTCTTTTGAAATGTCATTTGTATATTCATTTTATATGTTTTTGCATGTGATATAACGTAATTTAAAGTCACTGTTGCGCGTTCATAATCGATACTAAAAATCAAACAACACACACGTAAAAAAAAATCACACAAACATGCAAGTGCACACACACGTGTAGG
>NC_051414.1:27269025-27269413 GCF_015228065.2 Penaeus monodon
ATAAGAATGCCTCTTAACCCCCCTCCCCTTATCTTCCTCCACCCCCCCTCCAACTCCCACCCTTCCCCCCCACCTATCCCCCCCTCCCCCCACCTTCCCCGACCCCCAAACACTCTCCATCCGCTATACAGAAAACATAAAACTCATTAATGAGGTGATTTGCAAGCCAGAGCAAATATCTCTCTCATTCTCAATCTCATGATTTTCCTTATCATCCCGCCGTGATATGCAAAATAGAGCGGATTCCAGATTTCCTGCTGTTGCAAAATTTAAGCTAAAGTGACGAAGAATTGCATCGTTATATGTTAAGAGGTGATGGGATGTGATGAGAAATAATGAGAAATAATGAGAGTCATATAAAAGGGGTTAGGGATAGTGACGTCATAAG
>NC_051414.1:27270971-27271172 GCF_015228065.2 Penaeus monodon
GTTGACATTGATACAGACGAAAATAGTCATTAGAATCATAAAGAAAACTCTTTTGAAAAACTTAATCATGATTTTACTTCTTACAAAAATGAAGCAGACCAATTAGCCATTCACCAGTGACACCTTAACTGAGTGTAAAATACATCTGGTGCTGTGTTAATGACCGCTTGTTATTTAACTTCACTAACTGATTCTTATATT
>NC_051414.1:27271861-27272253 GCF_015228065.2 Penaeus monodon
TCCTCTCATTCTCTTATCTATATTTGTCGCAGAGTCGTAGAACCTCATTTAAAAGCGCTTTACACCGATATTAAATCCCGTTTTCTATACTTTGTGTCTTCCGCGGTGGAATGCAAAGGGTGTCTTCGCTATTTCCCTATTATTTCGACTACTAAAATTTAACGAGGTGAGTTCTCTCTCGTAGCGCAGGTATGGTGAGAAAAGGAAAGATGGGAGGAGCGGGGAGGTCCACACTTGTACTGTTCCTTTTATTTCTCGTTTTATATCTTCGTTAGTGAATACTTTCTCTCTACCTTTATGGTCGCATTGTTGTTATTGGTTTCATCATTGCCTCTTACTCTTTTATTGGCCATACACGTATTTTTCTTGTTCTGTTTTGTTTTCTACCTCCG
>NC_051414.1:27272288-27272360 GCF_015228065.2 Penaeus monodon
CCAGAATGACTAAGTAAATAGATGATGAGATAGAATAAATAATAACTTTCTTATAAGCTTCTTCTTTTTCCC
>NC_051414.1:27273014-27273235 GCF_015228065.2 Penaeus monodon
GAACCGCCAGCTACTCCGACAAACAGACGAAATCGACACAAAAGACCCTGCGAGCGAGAGAATAAAGCTTAATATTCTATGAGAGTCAATGATGAGAAGGACACATGACAGCTTCCCATAAGAGGCACACGGTGGACACATGTGGACACGGCGGAGACACATGGCAACTTTTACGGCTTTCGACATTATTTCGTAGTCTACGTAATCGGTCGTTTAATTTC
>NC_051414.1:27273635-27273788 GCF_015228065.2 Penaeus monodon
ACCGTACCTTACTAAAGATGCTGTTACTGTAATTGTTGTCATTTTTATTATTAGTATAATAACAATAAGGGGGGAGAAGAAAGGGCGAGAGGGAGAAAGGGAGAAAGGGAGGGGAAGGGGGCTTAAAGAGAAAAGGGAGATGAGGGGACTTAA
>NC_051414.1:27274603-27274734 GCF_015228065.2 Penaeus monodon
TTGCCTCGAACGTTTTTTATCGATATCATCATCAACAATAATTGCTTATGTTACATGATTCAAAATAAGTAAAGAAAATCCCAGCTGGTAAAAGATCGCATCTACATACATCAAGGTGACCAATTAACACG
>NC_051414.1:27274755-27275140 GCF_015228065.2 Penaeus monodon
ACAAAAGGCTCAGACGTCTAAGAAATTCTATAAGACTGTGATTATCTTGTTTTTGGAACCTCACGCTCGAAAACTGTAGTCACAGCTAAACGAACCTCTTGTCGAAAGCCTTTAAGAAATTTATTCACGACTCCTCAAGAAGCAAAGACAATACCTGGTTGAGAGGATGAATAAAGCATCGACAAAGTTAATAGCCGGAATTGCTGTAATGAAACCTAACTAGAAAACAGCTCGAAAGACGCATCAGGTTTCGAACACAATTTCCGAATCCCGAATGAGACCTTCAACTGCTAATGGAAATGTTCTTTGGCCGCATGAATTATGTCGAGGATAATCAAGAACATTCCTTTAATACTGTTTCTTTCTCCGCTGTTCTTGGTGTGCG
>NC_051414.1:27275391-27275546 GCF_015228065.2 Penaeus monodon
GTGTTTCGACCCAAAGCTTCGAATTATATTCCGGCCTCCCGATGCTTACTTGAGTTATTGAGTCGAACCGATCAGCTGGGAGGTGTAAGAATGATGGCCGCGGGTTAATAATTTCATTTGCCTCGCCAAGACACTCGGTTTGTTCTCAAAGACGC
>NC_051414.1:27275831-27276730 GCF_015228065.2 Penaeus monodon
GGACACATGGGGTACCACTGATCTCTTTACGCATACCTGTGATCCAAATGGGTTTCGAATCTCATTAACCTCCTCTCACTCGAAGGTAAAGGATGTGAACGATCGCCTTGGCTCCGCAGCGGATGGGAACGAAGGTCAAGGCGCGTCCAATCCGAACCCCAAATTTGTTTTATTTTTTAATTTTTCTCTTCTGCTGCTTCTTGACCTTCGCTTCGACAGAGGATTTCTCATTTCTCATTTCCTTCTCATTCAGCCGAGTTGTGACTCATGGCCGCATGGATTTAAAACGATTGTATTCATGAGGACAGCAAACACAAGTGGTTGCAGCGGCGGACGTTCGACACCTGGAGAGTGACGTCACAGGGTCAGGGAGGGTATGTTATTGTTTTTGATGTTGTTGAAGACGTGCATGGTGTATCTGGTGTGATGGAGGTTTATCGTTAATGTGAATTCGGGTTTATTTTTCGATGTTCCTTGTCGTCATTGATGTTTTGTGTGATTTTTGTCCTTCTCAAATGTGCCTTTCTCTCCCAATTACGAATTTCACCTTCTCTCTCACCTTCTCCACTTCTGCCTATAACTACCGCCTACCTACTCCCTTTTCCCCTACTTCTGCCCTGACCCCCCCTTCACTTCTCCCCCACCTTCCCCACCCCTAGATTTCTCCCCTGTCTCCCCCATCTTCTCCATCTCCCCCACTCCTTCTCCAACTTCTGCTTCTGTAGCGTCGTCATGTTTACTTTTCATATTTCTTTGTTTTATCTTCTTTTATTATTATTAATCTATTTACTCACCTCTGCCTCCATCTACCCTATAACTTTACCCCTCATCTTCCCTATCTCCGTCTAACCCTACACAATTCTACCTTCCCCACCTCTACCCCAACTTCACTTTACTGT
>NC_051414.1:27277094-27277758 GCF_015228065.2 Penaeus monodon
CTGCTTCTTCTTCTTCTTCTTCTTCTTTCTTCTTTTACTTCTTCTTCTGTGTTACCTTCTTTCTTCTCCGTCCTCCTCCTCTCCTTGTTTTTGGTCTCTTTCTTTTCTCTTTCTTTATCCTTTTTTCTTCCTTTTTCTCTTTCTCCTTCTTTTCGGGTGTTCTTCTCCTCCTCCGTCTCCCTCTCTTTCTCCGACTTTCCCTTATCTTCTCCTTTTTCTTCCTCTCCGTCCTCTTTTCCATCTTCTATGGCCTCCTTTATCTCATTCTTCTGCGTCCTTTTATTCCTTCGTTTGTTTCGTCTTATTCTCAATCTTTTGTCTATACTTCCTCTTTCTACTTCTGCGTCTCCTTCTTCCTTTTCTTCTGCCTCTCCTCTTCCTTCTTCTGCATCTCCTTAGTCATCATCTTTTCTCTCTATTTCCTTTCTTTCTTCTGATTCTCTTTACTCTCCATCTTTTCTCTCTGTTTCCTCTCTATCTTCTGCATCTCCTTACTCTCCTCCTCTTCTTCTGCGTCTCCTTCTTCCTCTTCCTCTTTCGCCTATACTTCCTCTTCTTCTGCATCTTTTTCTTCCTCTTTTCTGTGTTTCTCTCCTTTCCATCTTTTCTCTCTACTTTGTAGCGATAGTATCAGTATCATTATCATAGTCTAATTACTTGTTTA
>NC_051414.1:27278279-27278490 GCF_015228065.2 Penaeus monodon
ATCTCCCATGCATCATTGAAAGTGCCAGGCCAAGACGACCAGCATCTGAATCTTACGACCTTGCTTTACGACAGATCAACGACACGCATCACGACCCTCATTCTCCCGTGTCAGTCATTATGCGTCTTGGCTTTACAACTTCCTGTGGTCATTACACCTTCATCTGGCTAAAACATCACTTCATTAGCCTTTTTTTTATCTCAAAGTTGCT
>NC_051414.1:27279506-27279590 GCF_015228065.2 Penaeus monodon
ACCTTTATATGACGTGACCCACTATTACCCACATCCACATCCACACAGGCACACGCACACACATGCAGGATGCGCGAATGCTGC
>NC_051414.1:27280457-27280657 GCF_015228065.2 Penaeus monodon
GCCAGGCCAGCAGCGGACGCCAATCACAACACAAACAATAATAATCAGGAGCTCACAATAGGTGGAAGGTCAGGCACATAATTCAATTTCCTGTGTCGGTAAAACAGCCTTTGCGTCTCATTTGCATAAACCTAACTCACCCCCCCCCCCACCCTACACCTTTACCTTACCCCTTCCCCCACCTCATCATATCTCCCAAT
>NC_051414.1:27280804-27280963 GCF_015228065.2 Penaeus monodon
ACCCCCCACCCCCTCCCAACTCCCCCATTCCACCCCCCCCCTTCTACCACGACCTGTGCCCCCCACCCCCTCCCCGCCACTACTCCCTCCCCCGCCTGTTCGGTCGTTGCTGTCGCTCACCGGAAATTTGGCTAATGATTGTCGAAAGATTAAAGGCTT
>NC_051414.1:27282196-27282515 GCF_015228065.2 Penaeus monodon
ATCCGAGCCTCAGCCAAAAAGGGAAGCGAAGGGAGCTCGCCGCAGCCGCTCGCAAGGTGTGCCTCTCTCCCAGCCCAAAGCAAGGCAGCGAAGCCTGAAGACTTAACAATAGCATAATAAGGGCGCCACGTGGACAGCCCGGCTCGTGGTCGCATGTAGAGATTTTGCGGGGGGGAGAAGGGGGGGCGGTGGAAGGGAAGAGGGAGAGAATTGGATAAAGGAGGAGAGAAATGGTAGATGAAATGCGATTTGAGTCGTAGCGTCCGCGTGTGGATGTGTGTGGGACTTCGTATGTAAGCCATAACACATAGACACATCC
>NC_051414.1:27283062-27283130 GCF_015228065.2 Penaeus monodon
CGGCCAGCGATTGAGAGGAGAGGCTAATCCGTGACAGCTCCACCCTGTCATGAATTGCTTGACAGCTG
>NC_051414.1:27283152-27284417 GCF_015228065.2 Penaeus monodon
GTCGGCTGGTTGCGGTCGGCCCGTGGCGGAGGAGACGGCACCCTTCGCCCGCTCTAGGTGGTGGTCGTTTTAACTACGTCTCTCTCTCGTCTACTCGTTCGTTGGATTTTTTTTGTCTTTTTTTTTATTTTCGTTTACTGTCTATTTTCTTTTCGTTTCTGGTTGTTGTCTATTTTCTCTTCGTCTTTTCGTTTAATGTTGATTTAATTTTTATATCTCCGTTTATCTTTTGTCTTCTTTTCCTCCTTTGCTTGTCCTTCTTTTCTCACTTCTCCCATCTCCCTTCGTTTATTGTCTTCTTTTTTTCCTACCTTTTTTTATTCTCCTTTACTTCCTTTCTCCCTCCTACTTTCGTATTATTTTTCTCACTTCATCTATCTTTTCTCCTTTCATTTCTCCTTTTCCTCCCCTTCTTCTCTCGCTACGTCTTAGTATTACCCTTCATTTATCCGTTCACTTCCCTTCTCTCGTTCTTCATCACTCTTAATTTCTTCTCACCTTTTCCATCTTTTTCTGTTTTCTTTCTTTCCTTATTCTCATCTTCTCTTCTCCCTTTCCATTCTCAAGCTTCTTTTTATCCCTCGCTTTTCCATTTTCCCCTCATTTCCCTCTTTCTCATCCTTACCCCTTCCTTCTCCCTTTCCTCTCCCTATACCCCTTTCCTCCCTCTTCCTCTCCCTCCCCCCTTCCCCTTTACCCATTCCCCTCCCCTTCCCTGTCCCTCCCCTATCTCTCTTCTCTTCTCCCTCTTCGTTATAGTATCAGCTGCCATGGCTAGAGGGAGAAGGGGAAGAGGGGATGGAGATGGGGGAGAGGGGATGGAGAAGGGGGAGGACGAAGGGAGGGAGGAGAGGGGGAGAACGAAGAGAGGTAGAGAGGGGGAAGGAGATGAGGGGAGGTTGAAGAGGAATAGAGGGAAGAGAAGGAGAGGAGATGAGGGAGAGAGAGACAAGAGGAAGATCGAGGGGAAGGAGGAGGACAAGGGGGGTGAGGAGGAGGAGGAGGAGGGGAAGGAGGAGGAGGAGGAGGAGGAGGGGAAGGAAGAGGAGGAGGGAAAGGAGGAAGGGGAGGAAGGAGGAGGAGGAGGGGAAGGAAAAGGAGGAGGGGAAAGAGGGGTAGATTGTCCATGAGCTGAGAGGGGAAACGGTCGACGAGAAGCGTGCATTATTTATTTTACACTGCTTATTTGCGTGTGAACTTAGATGGACTGTGAACTTTAATCCGTGGAAGCGAGGGAATTAAATAGATCGAAATGATTTAATATG
>NC_051414.1:27284834-27284994 GCF_015228065.2 Penaeus monodon
CCACTCTCATAACCTCCTCTGCGTGCAATATTCGAACCAGAAAAAGGCATGCAACACCATGATGAGCTATGCAATAGGGGGAAATCATATGTTTTATTCATCTCGAATATAAAGTGACGAAACGAGGAAAATTAGATGATTGAACTGACAGGTCGAATAA
>NC_051414.1:27285128-27285227 GCF_015228065.2 Penaeus monodon
ACGGAGGGGGTCGCTCGTCAGATGTCCAGTTCGGAAAGTCAGATGAGACGGATGTTAATGATATGGAATTGATAAATGTGGAGGGCAGTTTGGGCGAGG
>NC_051414.1:27285597-27285837 GCF_015228065.2 Penaeus monodon
ATCATCATCATCATCTCGCGTGCATGGTAGAGGATGCATATAGTGTTTCATTCCTTTTAATATTCCACAAAGATCGTTTCGTTCCTTCCCAACGGCATTAGACGATACATTTGCCCTTTGAATCCCCGTTACACACCTTCCTAAATTTTGTTCATCGTTCAAAATTTCATCGGCGTCTGGTTCGTTCACTGACGTATATTACTGGTTGTCCCGACTGATGCGCACAGCGACCGTCACTTT
>NC_051414.1:27285860-27286120 GCF_015228065.2 Penaeus monodon
TTTTTTGTGAATTCCATAAATCTCAAACTTCTTTTGTCTCGCTCTGTGTCAATTAGTAATCGGGTAATTTTGTCCTCTTCAAATGTCAAAACTTTTTTAACACAAGTTCGGTCTTTCTGTCACGCTTGCTGGTCCGGCGGGGGTTTCGGTGTCATGCACGCTGTGTCTTCGCCGCCGGTCGTGCATGACACATGGAATTAAAAATTTTTTTGGTAGGATGAGTCGAGATGAAGGGGGGTAGCTAAAACTTCTGAGGTCGG
>NC_051414.1:27286456-27286521 GCF_015228065.2 Penaeus monodon
AATATGTCATCGTAAACAAAGGAAATCCCTCATTTTGTATACAACACATTATCGCAAAGCTTGTG
>NC_051414.1:27287457-27287789 GCF_015228065.2 Penaeus monodon
AATAGACAAATAGGCATACATTTATAGATGGATATAGATACTGCAACAGCTCAAGCTTCAGACGCATATTCAGATACATGTACAAGTATACATACAAACATACAGAAACATTTTCTCGCCTCACCCTTGCATGATTTTTTTTTCATGTGTCAGAAATGGAGATATTTGCGATCTCCTTCAAGAAAAAGAAAAAAAAATAGTGGTTTCCATGAGGCTGATTTCTCGCTGAAGACGGTTATGGGAGCCTGGCCAAAAATTCAGTGGTGATTGTGCTAATAAATCGAGATGGATAAGTACCTGTTGTTGGCCAGTGTAGCGGAAGGTAAACAGGG
>NC_051414.1:27287853-27288043 GCF_015228065.2 Penaeus monodon
GGGGAGATTTGTGAAGTGCGATTGTCTCAGGAAGAAAGTGTTAAAAAAATGTGAGAGAATTGAAAGAAATATTCATGTTTGTTGATTAATATTTAAAAAAAAAAAAACTTTCTGTGAAACACCCTGATAAATCCAGATTTTTTAAATCGATAAAAGGGAACTTTCTTCTCACTTTTCAACTCAATGCAAC
>NC_051414.1:27288408-27289163 GCF_015228065.2 Penaeus monodon
CCCCGCACGCATGTTTATAATGTTGGAAGTGAATCACGCGTGCTGGAAATAGAAGGGTTGGCCATATTAGTAACCCTGTATTAGCTCAATAAATAACAATACTCCAGCCGGCGAGGTAAAAAAGACAGAATCCAACCGCCAGGTAGGGGAGACTCGTCCTTATGGCCCCAGGACGCAAGTGCCATCGGGCCGGTGTCGTTGATTGATGTACATTTGGTTCTGGAGCATGACCGAAACAATAACAATATGAAGATTAAGAGCTAGGATAGCATTTTATTGCTTTTAGGCATAGGGGCCTAGCGTGCAGGGGTGACCTCAGGCGACACCAGTCCCTAGCTCGTGATGACGTAAGGGCGACATTAGCGTAGCGGGCGGGATGGTCAATACACCCTTACGTGCCCTCGCCGGTCCAATATGTGAGCAATATTAGCGGTATATTGGCGCCTTTAATATTGTTGTTCGCGCCAAAAGGGCTTGGCGGCCACTCTTATGAGCGGGAAAGCTGGACCGGGAGTTCCGTCGACCGACCAACCCCCCCGCCTTCATACCAGGTCTTATTTCGATACATGACAGCTTGAGAAGGGGAGGTGCTGGGAGAGAATTATTGCTCTGGGTAATGGTAAGAGGGGGGAGGGTTGTGGGTGGGAGGGTGTGGGGGGTTAGGGAGAGAAGGGGGGAGGGGGGAGAAAGAGAGAGAATATGTGGAGGGGGGGGGGGGTGGAGATTATTTGTCACCCGGTTGAAAGCTTTCTACT
>NC_051414.1:27289191-27289755 GCF_015228065.2 Penaeus monodon
CTCCTTCTCTTTCCTCCCCTTCCCTGCATCCTTCCCCCTTGCTATATCCCTTTTTCCTTCCCTCCCTTTCCCTATTCCCCTCCCTTTCCCCTCTCCCTTCCTTCCTTCCCTTCCTTCCTTGTTCTCCCCTTGTTCCCTCTTCCCTTGCTCTCCTTCCGTCCTCCTTCCCTCCCTCTTTTCCCTTCTCCCCTCCTTCCCTCCCTCCTTGCTCTCCCCTCCTCCCCCCCTTCCCCTCTCCTCCGACCTCCTCGACCCTCACTCGAAAATTAATCAATGAAATCTGTTCGGTTATCGAAGTCTACCCTCAGGAGCAGCGGCGGGAAATGTTAGGTTCTCAAGACAGATAATTTTTCTGTCATGCTGGTTTCAAAAGAGAAACTTTGCAAAGGTCACGCTAATGGCTACTCATCTGCTATCTGATTTACTTGAAATTAGACAATTACAGGCGTAATCATGCTGGTTGAATACGGGCAAACTCGCAAACTCGCGAACTCACGAAGTCATGAACTCATACCGATGTTTTTTTTCCAAAATGTTACGTCAGATGTATGAATAGTCGAGGAC
>NC_051414.1:27289921-27291491 GCF_015228065.2 Penaeus monodon
CATGTAAGCTTAAAAGTAAAGACTTCTTTTTCTGCAAACTTGTTCTTAACATCACGCGATTCGAAATTATCTTGAAACATTTTCCAAACAAACTTTTCCAACACGACTTCTTAAATGTGACTCATACATAGTGACTTAAACACAGGAGAAAGAACATCCGGGTCCTATTTTCCATTTCTTCCATTTTTATACTTCTTTATTGACATTCATAAGCAGTCTTTTAGGTCACAAACCCCCTACTGGATTTTAAGTTCCGAATCACGTTTCATAGCGCTGTTACACTCTACTCTAAGTCGTCAATTGTCCAATCGTATCTTTCGCTTTTACGAACTTGAATGTAAATATAAACACAAAGACCTTCTTGGTTCTACTCAGGGCGATAGAATCTTCTTATCCCCTTTTGTGTAGAAATTCTATAGTCGTTGATAATACAGCATCCATCTTTGAATATAAAGTACTCCGTCCGTCAAGCCATCTCTGAAAGTGAGACGTAGCATCGTGCGAGGCTAGTTAATCCCTTTCTGTATAAATTAATTCGCTCTAATTTCATGTCTCCCGTTATAGCACCTCCAATTCGGGCTCCCAGTTTGGTTTTAATTAATGGATTCGTGTATGATTTTCCGCGCCGGCTAAAGAAGTAAAAAGAGAATAGGGGGGGGGGAGAGCCATGTCGGCGAGATAACTGGCGATTAAGACATCAATCTGCGTTTCTGTAAGAGTAAACAAATCCTCCAACGCGAACGCCCTCTGACTGCGATGATCCAGTTTCGCGCCAAAGGGACCTGAAAATCCCGCCAAAAAGGGGTTGCTATGGAACGGAAAATTCAGGCCAGCGGAAAATCTCCTTTGGCA
Source organism: Penaeus monodon (assembly GCF_015228065.2). Taxonomy (NCBI): domain Eukaryota; kingdom Metazoa; phylum Arthropoda; class Malacostraca; order Decapoda; family Penaeidae; genus Penaeus; species Penaeus monodon. Next base: position 27,290,774 of record NC_051414.1, read on the forward strand.
TTAGCGGAGGATTATATGTAGCGAATATTGATACCTAAATACCAATAAGCTACTTAGCCATATGTACCACCCGACACCTCTTCTATCTCCTCCTCCCCCACCATCCCACCCCGGGACCTCCCCCCCCACCCCCCGCCCACATAACGCCCCCACACCCTCTGAACAGTTATAGAGGACGCGTTTAAAATGAGGCTCGGTATTGAAGTGGCATTTAATCCTCCTTTTGACGAGATGTTTAGAATTACACACACATAAAAAGGGGGATCTGGAGCTTTTGAAAATGACATTCAATCTATTTAAGTGCGATATTCAGTGAGGATTTCCCTCTAAATATATAGATATGTAACACTCCCTCTTCCACCCTCCACCCCTCCCCCAATATCCCCCCATAGCCCCCCTTCAACCGGGAAAAAGGGGTATAAATGAAATAAACCAGAATAGGAAAAAAAAAGAGCATCGCTGCATGTGATATTTAACTGCTGATATAAGCAAACAAAAACGCATCGGCTTTTACTTTCATACAATCACATATGGTTTTCCCGCGGGGTTCCACACTACCCATTTATTAGGGATAGTGTTGAATCCATTGACCTTATTTGATATATGGTTGCAATTTTAAATATAAACAACAGTGTGATATAATTCTTTACCGGCTTATTGCAACCTATATACGCGTGCTTGTACAGTACATGTTTGGTGGCGGGGACTGTTTTTAGCT
>NC_051414.1:27292536-27292729 GCF_015228065.2 Penaeus monodon
CGAACCAGAGAGAGAATCGATATATTCCTTCTAACAGTACATACGCACACATATACTTACTCACACACATCCAAGAGAACAGAGAGAGACTCTTTCGTTTGCTCCGGCGCACACTTCAAGTACAAGCACATGACCGCAAATGTCAATGCAAGTTAAACAGCGTGCTTGAGACACAAGGTACATATCGCACAGC
>NC_051414.1:27292774-27292848 GCF_015228065.2 Penaeus monodon
ACGGCCGGAACCTCACCAGACCGGTTATGGAAATCGCGGCTCGCTAGTCCGGGTGTCTCGGGCTAATAAAAGTA
>NC_051414.1:27293536-27293620 GCF_015228065.2 Penaeus monodon
ACTCATTTCCCCTCATCTCCCCTCAGTGTTTACTCGCGGATTTCAGCACTTCAGCCTCCATGCTCTAGAGGGTGGGAAATGTTG
>NC_051414.1:27293709-27293813 GCF_015228065.2 Penaeus monodon
GCGGGTTAGAGGGGGATTTTGATGAGATAGGGGTCGAGAGTGTTAAGGATAAAAGGGTTAAGATGAGATGAAATGATCAAAATGGTGTTAATTTCAACGTTTCT
>NC_051414.1:27293844-27293923 GCF_015228065.2 Penaeus monodon
TCAACTCTTGCCTGGACTTTCCCTTTTCACTTTCCCCTCATTTGCTTATTTGATCGGTTAGGCTATCGTTTTGAAATCG
>NC_051414.1:27294413-27294495 GCF_015228065.2 Penaeus monodon
CTTTGATATCTGTTCAGTATCAAAATAAGGACGGAAGTTGGGGGGGGGGGGTACGTAAAGGGGAATCGGGGGAGATTGAAGA
>NC_051414.1:27294707-27294959 GCF_015228065.2 Penaeus monodon
TCACAAGCTAGGATTTTAATTATAGAATGACACTGGATTAAAGGAATGACAGGGGTGAGGGGGAGGATCGGGAGGGGAAAGGGGATTGTTAGAGAGGGGAGGGGGGAGTGGAGAGGGGAAAAGATGGGGGAAAGAGGGGAAAGTAGATGAACAGAGTTTGTTATGTTCACTAATTAGACGTGCCTGTAATGGTGTTCTGATCTATATGATACCTCTGAGGTGATTATTATCTTGTCAGGTATAAACATCTGC
>NC_051414.1:27295472-27295656 GCF_015228065.2 Penaeus monodon
GGTGACAGTGACCAGAGTTGCATATTTCATTGCAAAGCGACACGCTGTCCGTTTAGTAGGGAACAGTTCGGAAAAAGTCTTAGATGTTGCTTATGCACGATTCAGTGAGTGACAACGGTGATCAAGCATCCATCTGTTCCTCTGCGGGGCGGGAGTGGCACACGATGGGCGCAGGTTATGCAAT
>NC_051414.1:27299037-27299229 GCF_015228065.2 Penaeus monodon
AAATCCGCCCCTCTCATTCCACCCATATACGTATTTTGACTTTTTGTATCATTCCCGTCGACTGCTCAAAAAAAAAAAGAGAGAAAAAAATGTATTTCTGTTTTTTCCGTGAATTGCATAAATCTCGGAATTTTTACTGCCACGGGAGGAGGGGAGGAGGGGCTGGGGGGGAAAAAAACAAAAAAGGGAAAA
>NC_051414.1:27299294-27299532 GCF_015228065.2 Penaeus monodon
AAAAAAGGGGGGAAAAAAAAGGGAAAAAGGGGAAAAGGGGGGGGGGGGAAAAAGGGGGGGGGAAAAAAGGGGGGGGGGAAAAAGGGGGGAAAAGGGAAGGGGGGAAAAAAAGGGGGGGGAAAGGGGGGGGGGGAAAACGGGAAAAAAAAAAAAGGGGGGGTTTTTTTAAAAAAGGGAAAAAAAAAAAAAGGGGGGAAAAAAAAGGGGAAAAAATTTTTTTAAAAAAATTTTTTAAAAA
>NC_051414.1:27299637-27300087 GCF_015228065.2 Penaeus monodon
TTGGGGGTTAAAAAAAAAAAGGGGGGTTTTTTGGGGGGTTGCCCCCAAAAATTTAAAAAAAAAAATTTGAATTAGGGAAAAAAATTTTTTTTTCCGGGGGGGGTTTTCCCAAAAGGGGGGAAAAAAAAAAAGGGAAAAAATTTTCCTTTGCCCAAAAAAAAAAAATTTTTTTAAAAAAAAATTTTTTGGGGGGGTTTTTCCCCCAAAAAGGGTTTAAAAATTTTAAAATTTTTTTCGGGGGTTTGGGTTTTTTTTCCCCCTTTTCCTTAAATTTTGGGGTTTTTAAAAAAATTTTTTTTTTTTTAAAAAAAAAGTGGGGGTTTTTGGGGGGAGGAAAGGGGGGGAAAAAAATTTTTTTTTCCCCCAGAAAAAAAATTTTTAAAAAAGGGAAATTTTTTAAATTTTTTAAAATTTTTAAATTTCCCCCTTTAATTTTAAAAAAATTAAGGG
>NC_051414.1:27300693-27300804 GCF_015228065.2 Penaeus monodon
TTTTTTTTTCCCCAATTTCTCCCCCCCCCTTCTCTCTTTTTTTTTTTTCCCCCCCCCTTTTTTTTCCCCCTTTCTCTTTTTTTTTCCCCCCCCCTTTTTTTCCCTTTTTTT
>NC_051414.1:27301169-27301290 GCF_015228065.2 Penaeus monodon
AAAAAATTTTTTTCCCCTTCTTTTTTTCCCCCCCCCCCGGCCCCCCCCTTTTTCCCCCTCCTTTTTCCCCCCTTTTTTTCCCCCCCCCCCCTTTTTCCTTTTTTTTTTCCCCCTTCCTTTT
>NC_051414.1:27301395-27301517 GCF_015228065.2 Penaeus monodon
GGGGGGTTTGGGGTTTGTCCACAAACACTCAGTCAACACCGAGAGATCGAGTTCGTAATGCGCCACAGTGGGGACCATTGGCACCATTGGCCTTTGTGTGTGTGTGTGGGGGGGGGGGTTTG
>NC_051414.1:27301623-27301773 GCF_015228065.2 Penaeus monodon
TGTGTTTAGGTGTGGGGGGGGGGGGGGGTTGGGGTTTGGGGGGGAAAATAGGGTGGGGTGTGAGGGAGTGTGGGTGGGGGAGGGTGGGGGGAAGGGAAGGGAAAATGTTTTGGGGGTGGGGGATTTTTGCTGGAAATAGTGAAGAAATGA
>NC_051414.1:27301803-27301872 GCF_015228065.2 Penaeus monodon
TTTGAGGTTAAAAAACCCAAAGATAATAATTTGGGGATGATAAAAAAAGACAAAGTATGTGATAAAAAC
>NC_051414.1:27303354-27303646 GCF_015228065.2 Penaeus monodon
GGAGAAGAGGGGAAAAAGAAAAAAAAATAAAAACTGGAGAAGGGGGAAAAGGGGAGGAGGGGAAAAGGGGAGGAGGGGGAAAGGGGGAGGAGGAGAGGAGGGGGAAAAGGGGAGGAGGGGAGGAGGGGGAAGGGGAGGAGGGGAAAAGGGGAGGAGGGGAGGAAGGGGAAGGGGAGGAGGGGGAAAGGGGAGGAGGGGGGACTATATCATATCACACTTAAAGTAAGATAGACACTCTCCAGTAGCCCCGGTGTGTTGCCTACGTCTTAAGATTCGTTCTGTTTCTTATCCG
>NC_051414.1:27304025-27304253 GCF_015228065.2 Penaeus monodon
GACAGCCTTACCTTCAGTAACAAGAACAAGCCGGTCTTCCTCAACACACACACACAATCTTTATCTCGAATCCTGACCATTCCCAGGCCACAAAAGGTCTCGTCTGATCTGCTGCAAAGGAATCCGCGAAGGACACTACATCAGAATTTCTGGAATACAAAGTGGGAATTCCAAGTACCAAGGTGGACGACGTCTGTCACTCCCCTCCTCGTGTTTCTCCCCTCGGTC
>NC_051414.1:27304859-27305016 GCF_015228065.2 Penaeus monodon
GGAGAAAAGGACTCAAGATATGACTTAAAGCGAGCGGCACTAAGCTAACCAAACTACACGACCCAAGAAAAAAAGGAATTTGTAACAATACTCATACTAGAGCAATGGGTACTCAGGGTAGGATTGGTTCAGAATTTGAATGGAAAGATGGAAGGAA
>NC_051414.1:27305221-27305597 GCF_015228065.2 Penaeus monodon
GCTTCCACCCCACCCTCCTCCCCCCCCCGACCTTGCTTCCCTTCGACGGTCTCTTAACAGGTCGCAAAGTCCCTTATATCAGCGCCATTCACTAAGGTACATAGCAGGGTTCATTCTTTCGTTTTCTTTTGTTTTGTGGGATTTTCTTACATGCCTTTTTTCTCTTTTTGTTTCCTGTCGTCTTGTCTCGTTTCTGATTTTTTTTTTTGGTTCTCTTGTCATCTTATTTCCTTTGTTTTATCTTATTTGTTTATTTCGAATATCTTCAATTACCTTAATTGTGTACTCCTGTTTTCATTTTATTTTTGACATTTATTTGATGTTTTACACTGTAGTGTTATTACATATTAAGTTGTTAGTTCATTGTATCGGAGTG
>NC_051414.1:27305937-27306085 GCF_015228065.2 Penaeus monodon
CAATATACACACCCATATATGCAAACATATATAAAAGTTAGACGCCTAGGAACGAGAGAGAAAGAACGGAAGAAAAAAATCCGAAAAGGACGTTAATTAGGTGGGAGATTATTCACAAAACCTCTCTTGAAATAACATCTTCGAATCC
>NC_051414.1:27306548-27307659 GCF_015228065.2 Penaeus monodon
AGGTGATTGGGCGGTTTTGTGTTTTTTTCCCCCTTCGCCATTTTCTGTCTTTTTACTCCATACCTTCCGTGGCATGTATTCCCTCCCTTTTGCGGTCACTCCGATAGTTCGTATGATGACTGCGGCTTAGACCCTCCCCGAACGCATTCCGTCAACGATTATTAAATGAAACCCCGCTCTTTCTCCGCCGTGCCAAATACAATAAGATCAGAGTACATAATACCAACGAAATTTAAACCCCATCCGAGCGGGAAGCGGCGAAAATCCACCGCCATAACTCCCGGGAATCACAAAATACGGAGAAGTTCCAAGAAGACCAAGAGCGCCATTGGTCACCGGAAGGGCAGGCCCGCTCAATACTCCCCGAGTCTCAGCCAATCAGAACGCGCGATGAAATTAATATAGTGACGTCACCGGCTCCCCAGGGATGAGCAACCTGTCAAGAAATATGCGCGGGAGAAATATGGTTATGAGTCGCGTGTGTCATTCTGCCTCTAACTTGGCCATTTCTCAACCGAAATGAATTATTCAAATGGGGGGGAATTGGGGAAGCTCTTGTTTTATTTGGTTGCGTGACTGTTCGTTTTCGTATTATATATAAATCGTGTCTCCTACACGAACTTAGGCGATGGATTTCAGTTACGGCAAGGCGCTGGGGAATTCTCTCCTATCGATTTTATTCCGTCTTCAGATATGACGGAGATAATTAAGCGGATATATAATTAGCGGATCGAATTACAGTCGCTCACGTAACATGTCATCCACACTCGATGAATATATTTCCAAAAGACTACACTGTCGGTTCTTAAAAGTAAAAGTACTAGTTTGAAAGATCTTTCGCACACGCTGGAATTTGACGGGAACTTATATTGGCGTAAACGACGTGGAAGGATATATTTCGCGGGAGAAAATGTTGAACCCGCGTGTACTGTATAGGCCTTTTTATGCGTAGTTGAGAATATTTGTGCCTTATGCTTGTTCGCGTGCGTGCGTGTTTTGGAATGGGTGGAGTTATGCCATTCGCTCGTCAATTATACGTCTGAATACTTTTTAACAAGTATTTTTGGGAGGCGCTTGTGGATGGTTTCAAATATCCTGTCTTTTCACGGTA
>NC_051414.1:27308283-27308381 GCF_015228065.2 Penaeus monodon
CAACCTCAATATATTCACTTTCCTCAAAATCGCAAATGTATTCATACTCTCCGGAAGTAAAGTTTGTGCATATTGCAACACCTCCCCCCCCCCCTTTC
>NC_051414.1:27309147-27309383 GCF_015228065.2 Penaeus monodon
CCTCACCCCATTCTCACCTTTTAAAAAGCGAAAACGTCCCAGGACAATACATTTGAAGTAATGCAAGGGAATCTATTCAAATATATTATCACGCAGAATGTGCTCCCAATACTCAGTCGTAGGTGGGATATATAGATTTGACGCGGAATTATGTAATATTTTCGAATGGGGGTCGCGGGTTGAACTTTATGAGATTGGTGCGTAAATCCCTGAGTTTTGTTTAATTCTGCAATAGA
>NC_051414.1:27309546-27309815 GCF_015228065.2 Penaeus monodon
ACGTACGTGTATAAGCAAGTCTGTGTGTTTGCGAGAGTAAGTGTAATATTTTTTGTATATTTTTTTTCCAAATACCGTTATATCTTTGGAAGTGTGTATATCTTCTCTTTATTTTTGCCTCAAATGTCCTTTTCTTTTAATATTTTATGACGACGTTACCACAACAAATAAATTGAACAGAAAAGTTTTTTTTTTTTTTTCTTCTCTCTCTCTCCTTTATGGCTAAAGGTTCAGAAATATTTCCAACTAGGCGTGTCATTGCGCACTAC
>NC_051414.1:27310390-27310626 GCF_015228065.2 Penaeus monodon
ATATCTTTAATTAACAATTACTTCATTGCTTTACTTCTCCCCCCTCTACGTCAACACCATAATCTCCATCGCTCTTATATCTGTGCAAATTAAATTGATAATTCTGCTATATTAGCGTGATGTAGATAAGCGTCCCATTTGAATGTGAAATCAACTTGAGGGAGAAAATCATTATGATATTGTAACTTCGTAATTTACTTTGTAAATTCGGTTCCAAACCCTTCTGTTTTGTGGTT
>NC_051414.1:27312013-27312329 GCF_015228065.2 Penaeus monodon
CTATCTATCCACTGATCAATGTATATATATCTAATGCCCATAAATATGCATATTTCTCCATCCTTCCTTTCCCAACCCTCTTTATGTGCAGAAAAGATCATGCTAAGCCTCCCTAGAGTTCAGAGTACAATGGATGTTTACGTCATCATGTACACGTGCACTTCGTTATGTATTCATGATGTTTATAAATTATGCAAGACTCTCTTTCAGCTGAGAATAATCGCGTTTTTTTTTTGTTTAATGGCATTTTGATTTTTGGTCTGGGTGATTACAGAATTTTGTAATTGTAGATATACTATGATTGCTAAATATTGTG
>NC_051414.1:27312778-27312859 GCF_015228065.2 Penaeus monodon
TACGCAAACAGTGAGCATCATCATTCATTCGCTGTTTCCACTTGCTTCGCTTTATCCTCATCTCGTGTGTTCTTTATCGTG
>NC_051414.1:27313381-27313572 GCF_015228065.2 Penaeus monodon
CGTTTTGTTGCGAAATAATATTCAATTCGAAAGTAACTTCCAAAAGGTTTCGTTCAATAAATAATAACGCTAAATATAATGTTACTTTTATACGACAACTTTATCAATATATATAAAAATGAGAAGAAAAGAAAAGAAGGGAAAACGGAAATTTTAAGTACAATTAGAAATCTCAGTGAAAAGAGAGAGTG
>NC_051414.1:27313770-27314347 GCF_015228065.2 Penaeus monodon
TTTTCTTATTCTTCATAAAACCCTGTCATCTGGTGCTCGCAGGGGGAGAGTTAATGACGCTTTATTCACTCTTTTTATCCATTACAATTGTCCATATGTTTATATTAAATCATTTTACGGTCCCGCGGCGCCTCTCCCCTCCGCCGCCATTACCATACGCACACAAGGAGTCGCGGTGTTCGGAGCGCTTCGTTTTGGGCTTCGAATGTGAGTCGGTGGTTCGTTTCGCAGGAGTTTCAAAAGGAGCTTATTTATTTTTGAAAGTGGGGGTTTGTGGTATAGATGAGGATGGGATTTTGATGTGGTTGGGTAAAGTATATGTGTTATGGTGTGTTTTTTTGCCTTTTTTTTTTAATATTCTGCGATGGGTAATAAAAATAATGGGAGTAAGAAAGAGGGCTTCGAGACGAGTTTCGGAACCACCTTACACGCCACCCTGCTTGCCTCCCCTCCCCCCTTCACCCTTTATACCCCCACCTTTCCCCCTCTCCCCCTTAGAAAATCTCCCCTCCTACCTCTTTAACACCCTCCCCTCTCACCTCTCCCCCCCCTCCCCTCTTCATACCTTAACCTCATC
>NC_051414.1:27314445-27314808 GCF_015228065.2 Penaeus monodon
TAAATCCCTCTCCTCAAGCCGCCCCTTCCTCCCCCCACCTACCCCTCCCCTCCACGAACCCCCAATTCCCTCTACTTTCTTCCTTTCCCTCCCTCTATCCTCCCCAACCTCCCTACCCTCTCCCCTCCCCCCACCAAACCCCTTCAAACCCCTCCCTACCCAACACCCCCTCCTCTCCTCCTCCCCACCCGATCGCACTTCCCCTTTCTTCCCCCTCTTCCCCTCCCCAACCTACCCCCCCCCCCAATTGAAAAGGGCCAACAAGGGCGATGACGTAATGTGTTGAACGGCCTCGTTTAATAGAGGGTCCTTGTTGCATCGGAACTTGCAACGCCTTGACATCGTTTTTTTTTCCTCTCTCTC
>NC_051414.1:27315182-27315387 GCF_015228065.2 Penaeus monodon
CACACATACACGAGTGTGTGTCTATGTCTATGTGAATATAGTTTCGTAAGTTTCACCGCCGATGCTCCTGGTTTCTTTCGCAATCTTCCCTTACGTTGCGTAAATAATGTTCCATAAATCCCCTCTATTTTTTCCTCTTCTTTTTCTGCTTTCTTTTCCATCTGTCTTTTTTATATTCCTTAATGCTCTCTCCTTTTCATGGGTC
>NC_051414.1:27315763-27316173 GCF_015228065.2 Penaeus monodon
AGGGGAAAAAAGGGGGAAAATAATCCAAAACCTATCTGACATTCTATCCATCACCCTCCCTCCCCTTACCCCCTCCCCCTCGTCCCCCTCACCCCCTCCCCTCCTTTCCCCTACGACCCTTCCCCGCCCCTCCCCTCTCCTCCCCCCCACTTCTGCCCTCCCCCCTCTCTGCCCTCCCTCCCCCCCCTTCTCTGCCCTCCCTCCCCCCCTCTCTTCCTCCCCCCCCTTTTGAATCTACAGACCAGGCGGGAATAAGCTGTGCGGGGTAATGGTTCTATTAGGAAAATCAATGGCAGAAAATCGTTCGCAGATTAATAAATGGTACAAGTGATAATCTAGGGGATAAGTTTCTCCATTGCCTCCTCCCTCCTCCCTCCTCCCCCCTCAGTCATCTCCCTATTTCAAAAATG
>NC_051414.1:27317341-27317478 GCF_015228065.2 Penaeus monodon
GCATGAAAAAGGAAATAAAGTAGTAGGAAAGAACACAAATAGAATGGCGAAGAGGAAAATTGACTCTAAAAAGAAAGGAGAAAAGAAAAAGGAATGAGATAAAAGGAAAAAAATCATCCATATTTTGCTTTTCATTT
>NC_051414.1:27318119-27318284 GCF_015228065.2 Penaeus monodon
AATGGCCACATCAAACACGCCAAGACGGAGGTGTGTGTCTGGTTCATCTCCTTAGCATTGTGGCCCGGGATGCACAGCGTCTTCAAGGCACACGGGAGATTCTGGGCCGAGATGGTGTCTTGAGGCGACCCTTTCTCTCGGTCCTCGTGGCTCGCTTTGGCGCTC
>NC_051414.1:27318995-27319200 GCF_015228065.2 Penaeus monodon
GAAACAAAAAGTGAATTAGAAACAAAATACAGAACGAAGACAAGAGAATGATGAAGGACACGAAAATGAGAAATAAGTGATAAGAGAAAAAGGAATGAAAGGAAGAAGAGAAGACGAGAGAGAATTTGAGGGAAACAGAAAAGTGAGACTTCGGAGGGACAGGTGTGGGCAAGCAGTTCATTGTACGGGGCTGAGATTGATTTTC
>NC_051414.1:27319943-27320121 GCF_015228065.2 Penaeus monodon
TATCGACAGCGTTTCTGCTCCAACATTTTAGTCTTGAATTTCTAATCACCCTGAACTGAAAACGTAATAAAGTGAATCAAACTGTAAAATTCTTTATAGACACATCAGCTGATCATTTTTCTTTGGTGATTTCAGAGATGAATACTGAAATGATGTATTGTCATTGGGTATTGGCTGG
>NC_051414.1:27320850-27320919 GCF_015228065.2 Penaeus monodon
TCTCTTTTGACCTTTCGAATTAGGCCTATGCACTTCTGGGACATTGGTAGTGATGCATCCCTTTAAATG
>NC_051414.1:27321611-27321816 GCF_015228065.2 Penaeus monodon
GACTTGTTTAATAGTCTGAAATGGATAACAGCTGATTGCTCCGTATTTCTTTATAAGACGTAATTGAATGGCATCTGAGACAGAAGTCGAAATTATCATAGGGAAAAACAGTCTGCCATTCATATTCAAAGGAGATTACAGAGTAGATCTACAGCAAAACGGTAAAATTTCTAAATTCAAATCCATTATGTATAACGAGCGGAAC
>NC_051414.1:27322249-27322464 GCF_015228065.2 Penaeus monodon
ACTTCAAATACCAACAATAACAATAATAAAAGTTACACCAAAGAAGCAGATTACCAAATTATCAAAAATAATTTTATTTGTTTTTCAGCTCGAGACAGGAACTCGCAGTTGCAGAAATGTTGCATGTTGCGTGAAATGTTGCATATTGCTTGAAATGTTGCTAATTACGTTATGCATTGACCTTCAGCATAATGTAGTAGGATGGAAAAAAAAGA
>NC_051414.1:27323241-27324017 GCF_015228065.2 Penaeus monodon
ATCAAGTAAAATATCAGAAACTTAATAATTCTTCGTATCGACTTGATTATTGTATTATAAAAGTATTCCTCCTACCTTGATCACATAAAATGATACGGGAAGATAATAAGGCCGGCTTCCCTACGTCATTCTGTGGGTCTGTAAATCAATCAGTGGGGACTTGATTCTCTTGCTTGTCTATATAAAACATTTCTCTTTTCCTCTCTTTTCGTTTTTTTGTTTTTTTTTTCCTCGTTTTATATTACGTGTGCCATTTTTTTTCTCTCGTTTTTCGTTTGTTCTTGGGTTTACATTGTTTTTTTTTTTTCCTTTTTTTTTTCTTTTGAAGTTTTTTTTTTCTGGTCATGGATTTTGTTTCTTTTAATGTGTAATGTTGTTTTGATTTTTTATCTATTTTGTTTGTCTCAGATTTTTTTAATTTCCTTCCGTATATTAAACACCGTTTTCTATTTGCATTTCTACTTATTTGCATTTTCTTTAACTATCAAACATTAAATAACTTCCTTTGATTTATAAATACTACTTAACAAAAGAGAAAAAAAGTGTATATAAAACGTGTATAAAATTGGTTTAAAAGCGTGACGTCATAACGCTGCAGTTTTCCAGATGCAAATTTCGATATATGAATATGAAGCGGAACGGGAAAGCATAAGCATTTGAATACACGGACGATTACAGAGACACGTGTCATAATAAAGACGAAAGGGGGCGTGCACATACAGACACGCGCATATTCATAAACATTCACATAAGCACGCACACATTTATATACGTAT
>NC_051414.1:27324070-27324580 GCF_015228065.2 Penaeus monodon
TTTACCCTTGAAGCACAACACACACGTTAACAATTATAAAGCGAAGTCGTCCCCCTGCACCCATAACATACAGACAAACACAATCTAATGCACACAAAATCGACGGAGGAACGAGCAGTTGTCAACACGGGGAGGAAAACAAAAGAGGGTCGCGATGCGCACGGGGCGCGAGCCTATTAGAGCCAAACGTTAGGCCATCCCCGGACCTTCCTGTTCCAATTATAATCGGAACTCAGTCGGGATGAAACATATTAAGGAGGGAATCTAGCAAATGGGTTGTAATAATGGCTATTCGCGGAGACAAATTACAAATATTGATTTTCAGGACGGAGAGGCGGCTGAGCTATCGATCAACAACTGCGGACTCGTTGGTAGAAGAGGCCCGGTTTCCCTTGTCTTTTTGTTCTTTAAGCGACGTCAACAGAAAAAGAAACATATTAAGAGAGCATTAATATAAACGAAAAAAAATAATCGTACATACATATGCGATTCAACACCAAATAGCATCAA
>NC_051414.1:27324613-27325446 GCF_015228065.2 Penaeus monodon
GACAGAAGGATAAATAAATCGGCTCACACTCATGAAAATAATGTCGTTAAAATGGCGCGCATTCAAATTCTCCCTTTCGACGATATGCAAAATCCTTCACCCTCCCCCCCCAACCCTTCTTCCCCCCCTTCCCCTCCTTCACCCCCCCCCCCCCAACCGATTCTCCCGAAGACCTTCCTGTGATAGCTCAAGTACCGTCGACTCAGGGCCTCCGATATGCAAATGAGCCTTTTAACTGTGATACGTAAACAAATATGGGTAAATTATTCATAAGGCTAGCGGACCGGAACATTATTGTTATCCTTCGATTATTGACGCCAATCGATTTTGCGAATTAAATTTGTTTGCATGTCTCATTCTCTTTGCTTAGCGGGACCTTCCGTTATAAGGAGGTTGGGGAAGGGGTGGGGGAGTGGGGGGGACAGTGAGGGGGATATGATGGAGGAGGTTGGAGGAAGGGGGTTAAGGGGGGAGGGGTGGGAGGGGGGATTAGGGACAGGGGAGGATATCAACATGTGTAGGGGGAGGGGAGGCTATACGAAGAGAGGAAAGAATTGCCGAAATTTCACAAAATAGCAAAAACAATGCTGAAAGCGTCTTTTTCAATCATTATGTAAGACATGCGGTATCGGCAAAAGAAAACCTGCATTGCGATTGGCTATTTATTGTTTTCCTATACACATATACGTCAATATATATATACACCCATATTTGCATACAAGTTTACATAGTCTAACACTTGAAAATTAGTACCGTATATTAATAACTTACAGATATAGGAAAATACCTAGTATATATGAATTTCGATATCTGTATAAACCCTACCAGATTTC
>NC_051414.1:27325550-27325741 GCF_015228065.2 Penaeus monodon
CGTAGATTAAAATCCGTCGTAGAGAAAAAAAAAATCATCACCAGGCCTAGTCATTAACCGGTGCATTAGTTGATTATGAAACTTTAGTAATTAATGTAAAAGTAATGAAGCGTCAATGAAGCCCCCTTTCTTCAGCAGTAATTACGACCGTTGAAGCGGCGCCACTTAATGAGGATTTCTTTTTTTTTGTG
>NC_051414.1:27326364-27326438 GCF_015228065.2 Penaeus monodon
GCAATCCCTTCTCTCCGAATTATCCAGCAGAATATTTTTCGTCATTTATGGAATCCAAAACGGGAAATGTCTCC
>NC_051414.1:27326498-27326585 GCF_015228065.2 Penaeus monodon
AGTTCATCAGCCAAATGTACAAGGTTGAAGTGGGATGTATTAATTATTGAAGGATGTCCAGTGGCGTTCCTTCCTCCTCCCCCCCCC
>NC_051414.1:27326764-27326878 GCF_015228065.2 Penaeus monodon
ATATTGTTAATTTATATCTATTATTTCATCAATTCTCTGTCATTATTCATATTTTTTATATATCTTTCATACTATCTTCTTTTTTTATATTACTGTTATATTTTATATATCTAG
>NC_051414.1:27327192-27327266 GCF_015228065.2 Penaeus monodon
AAAGGAATGGATAAAAAAAAAATATTTTAAATTTGAATTTAATAAATTAAATTATATAAATAGTATTTCTGAAT
>NC_051414.1:27328223-27328684 GCF_015228065.2 Penaeus monodon
CATCCCAATCCTACCGCTGGATGCTGGCGTCGCCGTGTCTCCCTCCCCCGCCTCCTCTCTCAACTTCCGATCGAGATAAATAATCGCCATCTTCCAGAATTCAAGAGGGGAGAGAGGGGGAGGAGGGGGAGGGGGGGTGGGGAATTTGGGGAGAGGGAGGGTGGAAGGGTGGAGGGAAGGAGGGTGGAAGGGTGGAGGGAAGGAGGGTGGAAAGGGGGAAGGGTGGAGGGAGGGTGAAAAGGTGGAGGGAGGATTAAACGGTGGAGGGAGAAGAGAGAGGGAGAAGGAGAGAGGGATGGTAAAGAGGGAGAAACTGTGGAAAGAGCAAAGGTAAGGTTAAGGGTGGAGAGGGAGGGAAAAGGGGGATGGGAGTGGAGAATAAAAGGGTGAAGGAGATAAGGAAAGGGAAAGAGAGAAGGGTGAAGGGTTAGGGTGGAGAGTGAAAGAGGCGAGGGGCTCAA
>NC_051414.1:27329005-27329852 GCF_015228065.2 Penaeus monodon
AACATTCACGGAAGTTTGAATCAATACCGAGTTTTAAAAAAATACTTTAGGGTACGTTCTCTTGGGGAGTTTTTGAACACCAAACCCAAATGGGAAATTATGTCTTTAAGATGAACGCGACTGGGGAAGGAGGGGAGGGGGGAGGAGGGGGTGGGGGAAGAGTAGGGAAGTAGGGGGAGAGGGTAGGGAGGGAGAGGAGGAGGAGGATGGGGTGGGAGATGGGAGCGAGGGTGAGGATGGGAGGGAGAGGAGGGGGAGGTGAGATAGTGGGGGAGGGTGTTAGGGTAAGAAGTGAGAGGGGAGGGAAGGGAAGGAGGGTGGGGAGGGAGGTGAAGGAGGTTGGGGAGGGAGAGGGGAGAGAGACGGAGGAAGGTGGGGAGGGAAAGGGAAGAGAGACAGAGGAGGGTGGGGGGGGGAGAGGGGAGAGAGGCGGAGGAGGGTGGGGAGGGAAAGGAGAGAGAGGGGGGAGAGTGTTAGGGTAGGGAGTGAGTGGGGAAAGGGGGAGGATGAAAGGGAAGGAAGGGTGGAGTAAGTAGGTAGGGGGAGGAGGGTGGGAAGGGAGAGGGGAGAGGGGGGGAGGGTGTTAGGTCGCACGGAGGAGCGGTTGAATAGTGAGAGGGAGAGAGAAGGTGTTTGGGTTTGGATGGAGAGGGGAAGGGGGGGGGGCTGGGAGGAGATTCAGGGAGGGGGAGGGAGTGGAAGAGAAGACAGTGAGGGTGAACAGGCAGGGAGAAGGAGGAGGGAGAACCACGAAGCAGGGAGGGGGAGAGGGGGGGGGAGAACTACGAAGCAGAGAGGGGGAGAGAGCCACGAATCAGGGAGAAGGAGGGGGAAGAGCCACGAAGCA
>NC_051414.1:27330008-27330085 GCF_015228065.2 Penaeus monodon
TAATGAATGATTGCGTTGGGTCGTCAATACAGTGGCATATAATCGTCTTTTGAGTTTTGATGGTGATGGCTGAATGG
>NC_051414.1:27330122-27330201 GCF_015228065.2 Penaeus monodon
TGTGAATACAGCTGTAGTGGAGGAGATTTATTATTGTTGAAATGTGTTGCTATTTCTTCATCCCCCCTTTCGTCGTCGT
>NC_051414.1:27330575-27330714 GCF_015228065.2 Penaeus monodon
AGAATTAATGACAGTTTGTCTTTAAAAACTACAAAAACATGACTAGGGCATTATGCAAATCATTGTCATCATGACGTCCACACTCTCCGCCATTATAATGACCCATTACTTAGCACACCAATAATGACCTTCTTTGTGT
>NC_051414.1:27331378-27331557 GCF_015228065.2 Penaeus monodon
GTTTTTAAAGTGCCAGCGTCAATCAGAACCGGATTTTGCTGATAACAGAAATAAAAACCGTCATATTAAGTGGACACTGACCCGGTTAAATGGTTTCAGGTTATTAAAATGTTTTGAATATTAATAGTCATTTTTTCCCAGTCGAAAAAAATGCACATAAGTTTAGCGGGTGGCTTGCA
>NC_051414.1:27331590-27331682 GCF_015228065.2 Penaeus monodon
CAGAGCGGTACGTCACACGCTGATTATGTCATAACTGCTGCGCTCTGTTGCCTCGTAATATTTAATGCTTATTTCATTTATTAAACTGTGAA
>NC_051414.1:27331901-27331976 GCF_015228065.2 Penaeus monodon
ACCACTGACTTGTTTTCCCAGATTTGCGATTGGAATCTGTTGCTTGCTTTTCACTCTCTCTGTGTCTCTAACAAT
>NC_051414.1:27332150-27332489 GCF_015228065.2 Penaeus monodon
CACATGTGTCTTAGTGACGATGAACGTGTATGTGTGTTTGCATTTATAAATCAGTCATATTCCTATCAACGTTTTTATTAGAATGAATTGCTATATTATTATCATTAAAGTTGCCATGGGTGTGTTGTTTACTCTTGAGTTGCCATGAGCTTGTTGAATCACTTCCTAAGTCAATGACAATAAATAGAATTTGATATTGATATTCTTCCTTTATTTACTGAACAGCCCAACCAAAGAGTTTTAAACTAGAGGGTCATTTACGTAACAAAACGAGGTCATTTTAGAGAACAGCTTATAGTCTTACATATAGTGTTTTTTGAGTGTGTTTGTATAGTTATG
>NC_051414.1:27336207-27336288 GCF_015228065.2 Penaeus monodon
ATGTTGTTTTCATCATCAAGCTTCCTTTCAAACACCTTTTTCTTCTAGAACTTATTCATATTTATTCTTTGCCTCTTTTAA
>NC_051414.1:27336908-27337423 GCF_015228065.2 Penaeus monodon
CGCGCCCTCCTCTTCTTCCTCTCTTTATCACCCATATTCAATATCAACTATTATCTGTTATTTCTCCTCCGTCGTTTACGTATGAGGAATTAACTTCACTTATTTTCCTTTCTCCCCCCCCCCCCTCCACTCCACTCCATTCCCTGCTTTCTTACTCTGTTCCCTTGTTCCTCCGTTTATCTGGCTGTCTATCTTCCCCTGATTATCTGATTTTCTTTTCCTTTTTTGTTTTTCTCTTCTCCGTTATGCTTTATGCGTGTTTTATTATTGTCTTTTCTTGTTGTCTATTTTTTCTGTTTATCGTATTTTTCTCCTTTATTTTTCCTTTGTTATTTTATTGATTCTTATTCTTACTTTATTATCGTCTTCGTATTTCTTCTTTATTCAAATTGTCTTTGTCTACCGTGCGGTTTTGTTTATTATTATCTATTTTTGTTTTTATTTTAGAAACGAAATCTCAAAAAAGAATATAACAACAAAAAGAAAATTCCTCATCTTTTATTCATCAACGTATT
>NC_051414.1:27337461-27337653 GCF_015228065.2 Penaeus monodon
TTCCTCCTCCCCCCCCAAGAATAAGAAAAAACAAGAAATAAAAGGAAAAATATGAAGAAAAAAACGCCTATTTACGAGCCCGAGCTTTTGTTTTGATTCGGTTCCCGGGGAGCGCGGCCGAGCGACCTTCTCCCGCCTCGATCTCTTTGCCTTCTGCCTCGCGAGTCTGGATTCAGTCCCTGTCCTTGCTAG
>NC_051414.1:27337701-27337771 GCF_015228065.2 Penaeus monodon
CCAGATTCCCCTCCTTGCCGGCCCCTCCCCTCGCGGCGGGCGGGTCTAACCGGACTTTCACTCCCTCCCC
>NC_051414.1:27337846-27337964 GCF_015228065.2 Penaeus monodon
CTCCAGCCCTCGGCCGGACAGTGGTGCCGCCTGGTGGTCGACACAACAACCTGCTGACCATCGATTGTGTCCAGCTTACTCGTCCGTCCATCTGTCTGTCCACTACACACTCCTGCTG
>NC_051414.1:27338730-27338976 GCF_015228065.2 Penaeus monodon
GAAGTCACAAAGTCAGCTGCAGGTTCAAACGTCTTGATTTTTGAGCTCGAACACTGATTCACGGCTTCGAAAATAAGTTTCACAAGGCTTTGATTGCTAAACATGACTATTTTCTCGCTTCTCTCCCCCGCTCCCGAGGCCTTAACGGCGTCTCCTGCTTGCATTCTGCTTGCATTTTGCTTTTGCTTTTTTTGCACTAGTTCTGATCTCCTGTTTGTTTCCATAAGCACATTATACGAATTTATT
>NC_051414.1:27339051-27339437 GCF_015228065.2 Penaeus monodon
TACACATATACATATATTTGCGAGTGACTTCCCGCAAGAGAACACAGGTAGGACTTCCCAAAGCGAAAGACCGATGATCTGTTTTGCATTCATTCCTTTATGAAAAATCGCTTGACGACACAAAACTTTTCCCATAAGTTCTCAAACTGCTTGACGCTTTGCCATAACTTTTCCTTTTTTTTCCCTCTCTCTTTTTTGTCCTTTGTTACTTATAATAAATTTCATCTTTTCCGTTTTTTTTTTTTAATCATTATATTTCTGGGGAAAAATGTGTGTCACGTTAATGAATGAATAAGGTGATGTTATTTTCTGAATGGATTGGAGTCGTTGTAAAGTCTATATTGTTATTGTCGTTTGTGCCTTTGAACTGATTATCTTATTTTGAA
>NC_051414.1:27339971-27340075 GCF_015228065.2 Penaeus monodon
AAAATCCTCCTGCCTCTAGCCAAGCACCGTCCTTTCATTTTCTCTTTCTTATAAATCTTTAATATATTTCCTAACGTAATTGTAATTAACGTAATTAACTGCAA
>NC_051414.1:27342716-27342895 GCF_015228065.2 Penaeus monodon
AAATCGCACTTTATGATAGATTGTAAAAGAGGCAGAGGGAGAAAAATCAAAGACGTGCCGTCCATTTCCTGGCTCATGGCGTCGGCGCGAATCCAAGAACGCGGCTGTTGCTGAATGCGGGCATGCGGATGGATGCTGCGCGAACGATGATCGGCGAGCGCTCGTTATCGGGCGAGCGA
>NC_051414.1:27344731-27345188 GCF_015228065.2 Penaeus monodon
CAGTTCAAATTGTAAAGGGGGGGGCGAGCGAAGTACGAAGTGTGAGCAGAGTTTGTAAACGGGCGTCGGGCAAAGTTTTGTGCGCGGGAGTACATTCATAGTACATTTACAAATAACGGTGTTTGTCAAGTCGCTAAAGAAACCCTTATGTTAAACTGCACGTTGGGGGAAAGTGCAGTTTGCTCGAGGGAAACTTGGAATATGTAATTACAGTTGTACAGTTGTAACACTTTATAGGGTGTGAAGAATCAGTGTGTACATCCCTCCACCCCCATGTTCTGTACTTTTAAAAGCCACACTGCACTACATCTTCGTCAGTGGGTTTGTTTTGTAGCAGAGAGACGAGAACAGCAAGGCAGTGTTGACGTTTTCAGACTGTGTTTAAAATAAGTGAAAGTGTGTAAGTTCAGATAATCGTTTATCATTGCTTCAGATCTATTTCAGTTAATTCTAGAAT
>NC_051414.1:27345893-27346179 GCF_015228065.2 Penaeus monodon
TCAAATTGCAAAATAGCGGAAAGTTCCAGTTAACGTGACGCTACAGCTGTATATGCTCGGCTGTCGGAAGGAACCACAGCTGTAGTCTTGCAGAGTCAGAGAACCATCTTGCAGAGTGTTGCAGAGATTCGGTCCGCTGTTGAGTCGCAAATTCTCGACAGCTGTGGTTGAGGCGTCTACTAAAAGTCGCTATAATTTCGTCTTCTGCAAACAATAGCCGGAAGGACTTTTAAGTTTCCCTCAAATAAGTTTTTTTTTTCTTTTTCTTCTTTTTTCTGTGTTTCAT
>NC_051414.1:27346457-27346562 GCF_015228065.2 Penaeus monodon
ATTTCTATTTTTTCTTATTTTCCATTTTTCTGGTTGTTTTTTACTTATGCGTACGTTTTTTTTTTCTCTCTCTCTTCTTTCTCCTTATCCTGTTTATTTTCCCCA
>NC_051414.1:27346593-27346923 GCF_015228065.2 Penaeus monodon
ATTTATTGATTCATCTTTTTTATTTTATTTTCCTTTTGCCCTATTATTTTTTTCTTTCGCTTTTCAAGTGCTTGTTTTTTTCATCTTTCATATTTCATTTTCCTTTAGCCCTATTTTTTTTCTTTCGTTTTTCAAGTGCTTGTTTTTTTCATCTTTTTATTTTATTTTCCTTTAGCCCTATTATTTTTTTTTTTCTTTTTCTTTCGTTTTTCAAGTCTTTTAAGTGAGGTTCAAGTCTGGCCCGAGGTTTCCTGTGGCTAAAAAATGGCAATGTTTTGTTTGTGTTTCCTTTGTCAATATGTCGCAGTTTATGGTGTGGCGTTGGTGTGT
>NC_051414.1:27347195-27347347 GCF_015228065.2 Penaeus monodon
AAATATTAATACACATATACACATCGCAGCACGCGTATACAAGATACAACCATAGCACAGACAAACTTTTATATATTCCTATCTATATCTATCATCTATCATCCCTTCTACTCCTCCTCTTCTCGTCTCCCATACTCTCTCTCCTTTAACAC
>NC_051414.1:27347685-27347794 GCF_015228065.2 Penaeus monodon
CTGAGCACTTCCGTCTACCTGAGAACTCTCTTTTTTAACAAACTTTCAAACAGCTGATTGTCTTACTCTCCAACTTGAATCTCATGTTATTTTAACTCTTCTGCTGTAG
>NC_051414.1:27347992-27348126 GCF_015228065.2 Penaeus monodon
AATGATTCTAATTTCATTAATTTCCGCTTTTACTTAACGCCGCCATCATCCTTCTCTCTTCGTGTTTCCTCTTTATCCGTCTCTTCCTCCTCCCATTCTTGCTTCCTCGGGCCTTTTTAATTGCCTCTTTATCA
>NC_051414.1:27348263-27348895 GCF_015228065.2 Penaeus monodon
TATAGTGTCATTTCCAACCTTAGGCATATCCCCCCTTAATTTCCCCTCACCCCCT
The DNA here is from genome assembly GCF_015228065.2 of Penaeus monodon. Taxonomy (NCBI): domain Eukaryota; kingdom Metazoa; phylum Arthropoda; class Malacostraca; order Decapoda; family Penaeidae; genus Penaeus; species Penaeus monodon. The sequence continues at coordinate 27,348,319 of NC_051414.1, forward strand.
CTCTTCCTCTCCCTTCTCCCCTCCTTCCCTTTTGCCTTTCTCACCCCCCCTGTTCGTGTTTCCCCCTATTCTTCTGCCTTTTATTCCCCCTCTTCCACTATAATATTCTTCCCCCTCCCCTCTACCTCTAATCCTTTCCCCTCTATCTCTTCTCCTCCCTCTTCTCCTCTCTCTCTTCTCCCTCCTCTCCCCTCTCCTTTCCCCTCTCTCTTCTCCTCCTTCCTCTCTCTTCTCCTCCCCTCCCCTCTCTCTTACTCCTTCCCTCCCTTCCTTCACCTCCCCCCTTTCCCCTCTCTCTTCTCCTCCTTCCTCTCCCTTCCTTCACCTCCCCCTTTCCCCTCTCTCTTCTCCTCCTTCCTCTCCCTTCCTTCACCTCCCCCTTTCCCCTCTCTCTTCTCCTCCTTCCTCCCCCTTCCTTCACCTCCCCCCTTTCCCCTCTCTCTTCTCCTCCTTCCTCCCCCTTCCTTCACCTCCCCCTTTCCCCTCACCTAGGGTTGGCACCAGAGGTCAGGTGCGGGAAATGTGTTCTGTCACCTATGTTCGTATTGGTAAACAGGGCACTTACGTCTCTGTAAAA
>NC_051414.1:27348967-27349039 GCF_015228065.2 Penaeus monodon
AAACACAGTTGGAGGAACAGCTAGGCCATTAGGCTTTCCTTTGTCGAATATGAATGTTGAGCTTTTTACGAA
>NC_051414.1:27350670-27350879 GCF_015228065.2 Penaeus monodon
GAAGGCTGGCGTCACAATTCTCTGATCTTTACTGCTGTTTCGAGTTTTAATGCGCAGTAAAAGGCGGGCTTTGAGGGAACCCAGACTAACTTTAATCTCGAAATTTGGGTCTGTGAGTCTCCTTTTGTCATATAACGATGTCATGAACTCTGGCCGCACTCCAGCCGCATTTACCGCACGATTGTTAAAACAGATTACCGAAAGAGAAA
>NC_051414.1:27350919-27351112 GCF_015228065.2 Penaeus monodon
GTAGAAAGGCGCATGCGGAAGGGGGCAGGTTCCGCCCGGCTTGCTTCAGCTTGCCTCGGCTCGTTTTGGCTTGCTTTCGGGTTGTAATTGGCTTGAGGGAAGGGGGGGGGGGTCGGGGGAAAGGACTGCAAGTCGAGATTTTTGTCTTGATTTTGAGGGTTGGTGTCTTCGCGAACGAACGAACTACCTGTGT
>NC_051414.1:27351448-27351991 GCF_015228065.2 Penaeus monodon
ATTTAGACATTATATTCTAGTGAAGCTATTGTGTATGTGGTTGTCGTTATACTGCTGAAGTGCAGGGCTTGTCTGTTATTAGGCGTTGGGTAGGTGGGTATGTGAGTATGAACTGTAGCAGGGGTATTTTTGGTCATGAGGTATTATAGCATGTGGTATTATTGAATTGAAGTTGCAAGGGGTATACTGAGCGGTTTGTTGGTGTAGATTCTATCCGTTATCATTTAATCATCAATATTTTATTTTGTGCTATCACTCCCTTCCGTTTTGCCTGTGTACTCGCATAAATATGTAGTAATTTCACATCGCTCTTCATTATACTTCTCAATAAAAAGTATTCCATGTTTTTCAGATTAATTATAGCAGGAAATTATGCATTACGGTAATCAAAATGATTAAAATATGCTTCAGTCGACATAGCAATTACAGCATTGTCGATCAGCTGGAAGCTACTGATTTCATGGTAGTTCGCGGTGTTTGGTTGGGATGAGGATTTTTTGTTCAGAAACGCGAGCTTACTGGTTGATGTATTCAGCCAGCACA
>NC_051414.1:27352358-27353629 GCF_015228065.2 Penaeus monodon
TGTGCCTTATTTATTTTGTTTTCATCTCGCAAAAGCTCCATTATTCTGCCTTCAGATGAAAGCATCTTCACCATACATCCTTCTCTTGGGACAACAGCCGATAAATTGTGCGTAGAAGTCAACCAAGAAACAAACAAAGGAAGGAGGTTTTTCTTCTTGAAATGCACGAGCTTCGTCCTTGAGCAGCAGGCGAACCGTTTCGGAAATATTGTGTTTTCAACAGACTTGTAGATGTTTTTTCTTTTGGACAAATTGCCGGACTACCTCAAAATATAAGAAATATGTGAAAGAAAGAGTGCGGTAGGGAATGAATATATTACGAAAGGTGCAATTATAAATAGGAAAAAGTTGTACTGTGTTGGTGAGGGTTGGTGCTCAAAGGGATGATATTGCGTGTTTTTGGTGTTATGGTATCTCGAATCACTGACTTGCTTGACAGTGGGTTTCGAATCACAGGTTGATTCATATTATTCGAATCTCTGGCTGTCTCTATAATGGGATTCGAATTAGTGGCTTGCTTCATGATGTGATTCGAATTACTGGTTTGTTTCACGAGGGAAATCGAATAACTGAATCATTTTGTCAGGGGGTTCGAATCCCTTATTTGCTCCATAATCCGATTCGATTAGCCAGTTTGGTTCATAATGAGATTTAAATCACTGATCTGCCTCATAACGGGATTCGAACCACTGAGAGAAAGAAAGCTGATAAAGGGGGAGAAAGGTAAAGAAGAGTAAAGGATAAAAATAGCAAATATCGGGGATGGACCAGAGTTGCTGTTCCGCGCAGAGGATTGATATCAAAGGGTTGTATAAATAGCATTTTGTGTGATTTGAATGTTTTAATTTCTCTATATCTCCATCTTTCTCGTTACATTAGATTAATAACAACATATCGGCTGTCAGCACTTAGCCCGTTTATGGTTAATGTGTACTGTCTTCTGGTTGGTACAAAAAGTATATGATATATTATAGCATTGTAGCCTTTAAGTGTACCTGCCGACTGTTCTATCACGGAAGTCAGCAGCAAAGGAGCCTACAAGTATGAATGTAATGAGAAATCTGATACTTCACGTGGGGCACCCAAATCATACGCACCTCTCCTCCTCCTCCCCTCTCCCTATACCCCAATAATATGCCCTCCCCTCCCCTCTTCATACCCTTCCTCCTCTCCGTCTCCCCCTCCTTATGAACCCCTATGCCATATCTTCCCCCTACCTACCCCACCTTCTCTCTCCTTCCCCTTCCCCCTCTCCCTCTCCCCATATCACT
>NC_051414.1:27353662-27353971 GCF_015228065.2 Penaeus monodon
TCACATCCCCCTCAAAATCTCTCCCCTCTCCTCCCCCATACCCCATTGACACCCGCCTAACCCTACCCCACCATTACAGTCTCTCCCGCATCACTGGATTCGAGCGCGCATGGCACTGTCTTCCCCGTAATCAGCCTTGGTCTTTATGTAATATACTTAATACACTTAGCGCGCGAGAAGCTTTCAAACTCGGTATATAATACGCTTTCAATTAAGAAGTTGTAACACAAGTTCCTCGACGCTGCATCCATTTGCATCAACATTTAAATAGGGCCTCGAAGAAGATATGGAATCCAAACCTGTTACTTT
>NC_051414.1:27355014-27355207 GCF_015228065.2 Penaeus monodon
AACAAAATTAAACCTAAATTATGAAATTATGAATCTCAGTTTCTTTACTCTTGTAAATGAAGAATTACATTGTGATGACGAGTTTTATGAATAAGGACAGAGAAGGAAAAGGGGAAGTAGAAAATGAGAGAGACGAAGCAAAAAAAAAATAATGAAATAAAGCAAAGGGAGAGAATTAAATAATATCGAGATA
>NC_051414.1:27355655-27355730 GCF_015228065.2 Penaeus monodon
TTAAGGGGGGGGGGAGTGCAAGAGAAAGATATAAAGGCGAAAAGCGATTTAACAGTCGATGGTGAGATGTGCTTG
>NC_051414.1:27355758-27356603 GCF_015228065.2 Penaeus monodon
AGCAGTTATGGGAATGCAATAGGATCGAGCAGTTTGCTAATAGATATAAAAGTTTTTGCGCACTCGTAAACGTGACAGCGGCGAGATTTTGCACACGATAGTAATGGGGTAAGGGATGCGAGTATATGTAGCTGTGTTCTGAAACGGGGGAGCGGGGAGGAGGGGAGAGGAGGGACGTGGGGGGGACGGGGGAGAGAGGTATGGGGGAGGAGGGGAGAGGAGGGACGTGGGGAGTGGAGGTTGGGAGAGAGAGGGACGTGGAGGGGAGGGGAGGGAGAGGTATGGGGGAGGAGAGGAGAGGAGGGACGTGGGGTGTGGAGGTTGGGAGAGAGAGGGACGTGGGAGTGGAGAAGGAGAGAGAGGTAAGGGGGAGGAGGGGAGAGAGAGACATGGGAGGTGGAGGAGGGGAGAGAGGGACGTGGGGAGTGGAGGTTGGGAAAGAGGGTATGAGGGCGAATGGGGGTAAAGAAGAAAGAAGGAGGATAGGAGGAGGAGGAGAGAGGGGAATGGGACAGAGGAGAGAGGGGGGAAAAGGAATGTGGGGTTTGGGTGGGAGAGAGAGGGGAAGTGGGGAATGGGGGTAAGGGAGAGGGGGGGTGGGAGTAGAGATAAGGGGGGGATGGGAATGGGTATAGGAGGAGAGAGGGGAATGGGGTAGAGGGGAGAGAGGAAAGGGGTAGGGTGGGGAATGAAGAGATGGGAAGGGGAAGGGAGCGATGGGGGGGATTGGGGCAGAGGAGTGGGGGAGCAGGGGAGGGGGGAGAGGTTGGGGGAGGATGGGGCAACCAAGTGATGGGGGGAGGAGGACGTGGAAGGGAAAGCGGGCTAACGATACAGGGGGGGGG
>NC_051414.1:27357050-27357243 GCF_015228065.2 Penaeus monodon
GCACGAAATTAGTCTAATAAAATTATCCTTTATTTTCTCTTCCAATGATTTTTTTTTCGACCTTTCTCTACTTCTTTTTTTTTGACTGGGGGAGACATAGGGAGGTTAAAGGTCATGGAACTGGTAAGAAATATGTCTGTGTAAATGCAGACCCAAAAATTAAAAGGCCCATGAAACCAGCGTCGGGTTGGGG
>NC_051414.1:27357971-27359353 GCF_015228065.2 Penaeus monodon
TCATAATTGAAACATCATCTTTATTACTTTTTTGGTCAGATTAGTGTGTCTTCGTATTAGTGTTTTTTTCTCTTCTTTATTGACGTTTTTTTATCTCCTTTTTATGTCCTCGTTCGTCCTTCTTCTTTTTTTTTCTATTATTCCATTCTATACCCTTTTCCTTATTTCCTTCCCCTCCCTTCCCCTCCCCCCCCCTCTTTCCCCTCTTTTTCCAGGGTGTCTATAAACCTGACTGATTTTATGTCTTATCGAATAACATATATAGAGGAAAACACTGAACAGGCTCGTGGGGTGAAAGTGAGGGGTCGGTGAGGGGAAGCGAGGGGAAAAGAGCCAGAGGAGAGAAGGAAAATGGGAGAGGGGAGTGGGGAGGGAGGGGTGAAGATGGGGAATGGGGAAGGAGGGTTATGATGGGGAGTGGGGAAGGAGGGTGAAGATGGGGGATGGGGAGGGAGGGTGAAGATGGGGAATGGGGAAGGAGGGGTGAAGATGGGAGTGGGGGAGGGGAGGGGGATGAGGAGGGGATGGGGAAGGAGGGGTGAAGATGGGGAATGGGGAAGGAGGGGTGAAGATGGGGGATGGGGAGGGAAGGGTGAAGATGGGGAATGGGGAAGGAGGGTGAAGATGGGGGATGGGGAAGGAGGGTGAAGATGGGGGATGGGGAAGGAGGGTGAAGATGGGGGATGGGGAGGGAGGGTTGAAGATGGGGATGGGGAGGGAGGGGTGAAGATGGGGGATGGGGAGGGAGGGGTGAAGAAAGTGAAATGGTGAAAAAAAAAAGAGATAGGAAAAAAATAGGTCATATTGAAATAAAAAAAAAACGAAAGGGGAGAGGAATAGGAAGAAGGGAAAATAAACAAGGAGGTAGAGGAATAATAGGCCTATGCGAAAGGGGAAGAAGGGAGGAGGAAGAGAAAAGAAAGGGGGAGGTGTGAGGGAGGGAAGCAGGGGGAGGTGTGAAGGGGTGGGGGTGGGAGGAGGGGGGAAGGAGGTGTAGAGGGTGAGGAGGGAGGAGGTGTGAGGGGGGGGTAGGAAGAGGGGAGGAGGAAGGTAAGTGAGGGCGAAGGGGGGTGAGGCTGAAGGGGAAGGAAGCAAGGGGGGAGGAAGGCAAGTGAGGGCGAAAGGGGGTGAGGGTGAAGGGGGGAAGGAGGTAAGGGTGGAGGAAGGCAAGTGAGGGCGAAGGGGAGAATGAGGGGAAGGTCGCCAGAAAGGTTGAGGATAATAGTGTGGAGGAGAGGGGAGGAGAGGGGAAGGGAGAGGGGAGGGGGGGGAGAAGGGGGGGTTATGACATGGGGTGTAATGATACATGAAGCTTAATGATTTTTACAACATCCTCTCCCGTTCACTGTGTATGTCTATTTACGTAGTCATCTATCTATCAG
>NC_051414.1:27359884-27359961 GCF_015228065.2 Penaeus monodon
TATAAGGCGAAATGTATTGTTATTTACAATTACATCATGTTACATTATTTTATGCATTTTAATGGGAAATACTTTTA
>NC_051414.1:27360153-27360222 GCF_015228065.2 Penaeus monodon
CTGTTTTTTCTTTGCCTCGTTTTCTTTGTCCACCTCCATTTTTTCCGACCATATCCTTTCTCTCTGTTC
>NC_051414.1:27360477-27360665 GCF_015228065.2 Penaeus monodon
AATTTCTCTCTATTTCTTTCTCCACTTTACTTTCTTCCCACCTCTTTCTCTCCCCTCTTTCGCAGTCAAGCAATCACCCTTTTCTCCCGCGAGCTCGCAACTCCCTCCCCCCCTAACCCATTCCCCAGCCCCACTGTACATCCTCCCCCCCCCCAACACCATCTTTACCCCCTACTCCTCACCCCCCC
>NC_051414.1:27360682-27361277 GCF_015228065.2 Penaeus monodon
CCGCTACCCCGCCATAAACCACGTCACGAGAAGCGCCATTTTTAAAACCCGCATAAATATCTTCGTTATGAGCGCCATGACGTAAGGCAAGATGGCCAGGCTAATGAACGAATCGGCTCGCGGGAACCAATCCTGAGCCGCCATCTCGCCCGACCACCAATGGGCTCCCGTTTCTGAATATGATAATGAGCATCAATCAGAGGAAGTGCGTGCACCTTCTACCCTTAATTACTGATATCTGAGGCTCCTGTGCACACGATCAACCACCTCGTCACGGCGCCTCGACATCTTTCGTCCTTCGGTCAGGGGGACCTAAGGATCACTTTCCCTCGGCCGGAGCTCGTGTGGGATGCGCCCCGCTGCCTTTAATTACGAATATGCAAGGTTATCAAGATGTCAGACTCGGCACGCGGAGTCGGGGGGAATTCGGCCGTCTGTCTCCCCGGCGTAAGGGTGATTATCGTCCTCCGTCGACTGCGGGATAGGACCGGCGTGTGCTAATTGTGAGTATGTAAATGAGAAGGACCGCGATTATGGCATAGGAAGGAGATACACCCGGGGACGGCCTTAAGCTACCAATCGATAAAAGGCAACT
>NC_051414.1:27364027-27364953 GCF_015228065.2 Penaeus monodon
CAGTTTGTCCCCCCTCTCCCTCCCCTCCCCCCGTGTCCCATCGAAGCAGCTCTACCCCGCTGAGTCATAATTGGGTGACACTTCGGTATCTCATAATTGGGCCTAACTGTCTAGTATTCGTCTCTCAATTCTAATTCCCAGCATCTCCCCCCCCCTCGCCGCGTCTTTCAGGCTCCCTTCCTCTCCCCTCTATTCTCCCCTCTATTCCCTCTCTCTTTCTCTCCTTCCTTCCCCTTCCTCTCTGTTCTTCATATTTCGTCTTTTTCTTCTGTTCTCCACGTCTCTTCCTCTGTCCCTTCCTTTTCTTCTCTCCTTCCCCTCAGTTTCTCCTCGTCCCCTTCGCGGCCTTCTCTCTCCTTCCCTTCACACTAACTTTCCTCCCCTTTCCCTTTATTTCCCCTTCTCCCCCTCCTTCCCTTTACATCATGCCTTCCTCCCCTCTCCCATTATTTCCCATACATCCCCTCCCTCCTTCGACCTCTCCCCCTCCCTTGTTCCTGACGTTCCCCTCACTCCCTCCCCTCCCTTCTTCGACCTCTCTCCCTCCCTCGACCTCTCTCCTTCCCTCCCTCCCTCGACCTCTCCCCCTCCCCGTTCCTTACGCTTCCCTCTCTCCCTCCCCTTTCCTTATTCTCCCCTCTCTCTCCCTCGCACTTCCTCCCCTCGGATGCCTCTATCAATGTTATGCATAAGTGTCAGTCTCTGTGACGTCAAGATGAGATACCAAGGAATCAGAGATGTCAGCAGAAGATACCGTAATTTGCAATAACCAGTTGAGATGTTGATGCTGAAGAATATGACGTCAAGCGGTTGTGTTATGATTGTGTTTTTGAAGATAGAGGGATTGTAGACTAATTTCATACTAATCTGTTAAAGAAAGGATATTTTCAGCTCCTTTTAGCCAGTTGGAAGGCGGTATCTCTACC
>NC_051414.1:27365060-27365835 GCF_015228065.2 Penaeus monodon
ATCTACCGTGATTATCATCGAGACTTTAATTTCTAATTGGAATCTGTTCTATAAATCTGGCCCTTAGTATTATTATTTCTTTCCCGATGTCTCCTCCGTGTAAGAAAGTGGCGGCAATCTGGACGATCTTGAGGTGGTCACATCCGGCACAGATAGGATGACTTTGGTGCTATTTAGAAATTATAGAATTTTAACCATTCTTCCTGAGCCAAATTCCATTTAAGTAATTTTTTTCTCTCCTTAATTTCACCATACTTTCCTTCTCTGCGTCTTTAGTTCTATTCCAGCAAGATGCGGAGATCTAAGAGACTGGAGGCTGACCACACGAACGACTTACGGGAACGGGCCAGTTTGAATGATCAGTCTTCCCGCGGTTCGGCTGATCAGATATCCACCAATTTGCAGGTTCTCTAATCTATATCGACTTTATGTCTCCGGATTCCTAATCTGAGGTGACCAGCGCCGTGTCTTCAGTTCCAATTTAATTAATCTGGTGTCTTCTCCCCCCTTGGACCAAGCTTCCCTGGCCGCAATCCGGAGTCTCAATTGTGGTGCAGGAATCCGCTGCTCTCACGAACGCTGACTTTCCCCGGGTTACCGGTTACTTATGCGAACGCTGCGTGGCATTTTGGCGCCTTCGAGAGGCCTGGCGGGGAATCCTTAAGTAAAGATCCCGGCCAATGACGGATGCCGGAGATAATGTCGCGCTGCGGAGCGGAATGCGACGTGTCTCGGCCGCGCTTGAGGGACGTTCGAAATGCTCAGGACCATACGC
>NC_051414.1:27367459-27367793 GCF_015228065.2 Penaeus monodon
CCACTGCCCAGGTCCCTCAGCAGCCTTCATCTCGGTTTAAAGTCACGCCAAAGTAGCGGTCGAAATTTTCACTCGGCGTGTTTTGCGTCGCCGGTTCGGAAGTGAACGGAAGGGAGGGGAAGTGAGGGGAAGTGAGGGGAGAGGGCGGGTGAGGGGAAGTGAAGTGACGTGAGGAGAGTTGGCGGGTGAAGGGAAATGAGGGGGTGTGAGGGGAGAGGGCGGGTGAAGGGAAGTGAGGGGGTGTGAGGGAAGAGGGCGGGTGAGGGGAAGTGAGGGGAATTTAAGTGGAGTGGAGGGAAGATGGCGGCATAGGAGGAGTGAATGAGGAAGGCTA
>NC_051414.1:27368002-27368109 GCF_015228065.2 Penaeus monodon
CTAATGGGGGGGTATTGGGGGGGGGGGGGCTTTTAAGAGACTGGTTTGAGAATGAAACTCATCTACATATATGCTTCGTGGTGATGGGGGGGGGGGGTTATCTATAG
>NC_051414.1:27368265-27368335 GCF_015228065.2 Penaeus monodon
GAAAGGATAAGGGGGGGGAAAAATAAAGGGAAGGGGGAGGGGGGGGGGTGACAGACAAAGAGGGAAAAGA
>NC_051414.1:27368959-27369030 GCF_015228065.2 Penaeus monodon
AAATTTTAATATATTTTAAAAACACATACACAAAAAAAGAGACAAAAGAGAGGAGAGCGTGGGAGGGGGAT
>NC_051414.1:27369227-27369364 GCF_015228065.2 Penaeus monodon
TTGTGATCTTTAAAAGACTTAAAAGATTTAAAGTTTACAGATTTTCTAAAGTAACAAACAGGCTCCTTCGAGACGAAAGAAACAGAGGGAGAATTTAGCCCTCGGGGTTTCCCGTCTTTGCTCGTTTTTCTCGTTTT
>NC_051414.1:27370132-27370259 GCF_015228065.2 Penaeus monodon
TCCTCCCTTCTTCCCTTCCCTATCTCCCCATTCATCTAAAAGCAGAAGGAGCAAATATCAAAAGTAAATACTCCTTCCCCAAAAAAGGAAAATAAAATAAGCGGAACAAATCTACTCTCCTCTCCTC
>NC_051414.1:27370412-27371467 GCF_015228065.2 Penaeus monodon
TCTCCTCTCTATCTGGCATTAAACCTCAAACATATGAATATCCCACAAGAAGGGGATCTGAATGTCCTCTTACATACCAATAAAATATTCTGATCCACTTCAGCCAGAATATGAGATACGGCAGGTGCGGTCTGGGATCCCCTCTCGCCCCTTACACATTATTCTACTTTCATAAAATTCCCCCTCTTTACACATCCGCTCCCTTGAGACGTCTGCGGTGCGCGATCGACAAATCATTTCACACACACACACAGATTTCCCTCCATTTTCTAGTTGGATTTCTCTCTATAAACATACTTTTTTTGAAGAGGAGTGTTTAATGGGTGTTATATCAAACGCGTCGATGTAAATTGAAATGTTTCGCTGCGTGGGTTTAGATATTATATTCACGATCCCTGGACTGATGAATAAAGCGCGCGCTTCAAACCGACAGATGGCGCGCGCAACGAAGATCTAAAGCAGTGTGTATAATCCTTGAGAATGTGTCAATCTTCCCTTCCCGCCATCAGCTTAATATGTCCCCCAGCAGATAAACAAATAGAGAATCTGCAAAAAAAAAGCCATTGCACCTTCCGGCCGCGCTATTTGTAAATATTGATATTAGACATCAGCTGTCAAATCTCAAGCCTCCCCTGAGGCCAGCGGCTGCGAGGGAAACTAGACCTTATGAACGCTCCTCGCTCTTTCTTTGTTCTTTCCCTAAACGTCAACGCTGCAGATCGTACTGATAACTCCTTTTGCAGAATATCATTCAATATCGCGAGAGGGAGTTACGTGTCAATAAATACACTTCGGTTTCATAGTGAATTCCGAATGACAGATACGGGAAATGTATGCATAAGTGGATGGCGAGGGGGCCAGATCGCGGAGTGGGTTCGAGGAGCTTACGGGCGATAATCCCGTGCTCCGGGGCCGGCCGGGCGCTGAGAGATGATGCATTTGAGGCAATAGATTGTCAGTGAGTGAGAAAGATTGATAAAGTGACGAGATGCCCAGGGGAGGGAGGAGGCGGGGCTGGTGTGGCGTGCGGACGATAAGTGCCGGCGCTGGATCAC
>NC_051414.1:27374435-27375271 GCF_015228065.2 Penaeus monodon
CTGTCTCTCTATCTATAGTTTAGTTAGTTATCCGTCTCCACGTTTCTGTGTCATATTTTATCATTTTACTCCTGTAGTAATCTATATTATTTAAGCACTCATGATGTCATAAGTTTGTGCCGATGGCTGTGTTTATGTGCACATGTGAGTCTGTATATCTACACTCTCCCACCCCTCCCCCCTCCCCCCACTCTACCTTGCCTATCATCTTCCATTTAATAATCGCTTATACCTCACGCCCCTCCCCTCCCCACCCCCACCCCTCTCCTCCTCCCTCAATTTCATCTTCTTGTCCCCTCCTCTCTCTCCCTTCTCCCTCCCTTTTCTCCCCTCTGCTATCCCCTCTCGTTCTTCTTTTCCCTTGGCCCATCTCTTCGTTCACTGCTCCCCTCTCTTCCCCTCTCCCTCCCCGCCCCCTCCTCCCTAACCTCCGTCCATCTCTTTGGTTCCCTCTCTCCTACACTCCTCCCTCCCTCCTATCCTCCCTCTCTCTCACTCTCCTTCCCCTCCTACCCTCCTCCCTGTCTTTCTCTAGTCCCATACTATCTCCTCCATTCCTCCTCCTTCCCTCCATCCCTCCCTTCCTCCCTCCCTCCCTCCTCCCCTCCCTACCCCCTTTACCCTCCCTACCCCCCTCCCCTCCCTATCCTCCTTCCCTCCCTCTCTTTCTCTGCATCCCCCTCCTTTCCCCTCACATCACTCCCCTCTTTGGGACATTTCCCCTCCTCATCGCATATAAGGTCGAGCGTTATATCCAGCTTTGTGAATCGACTCCGTGGTCAGACGCCTTCCACCTGTTATCGAGGGTCGCGGGTCTTTTGACTCCGGAGTGCAAA
>NC_051414.1:27376753-27376902 GCF_015228065.2 Penaeus monodon
CCTCCCCCCAATCGCAGTCCCAAGGGCGTGCGAGGGCGAAGGGGCGATGGCACTGCCCCCGCGGGACACTGCCTTCTTGACATCTATAAATCATAATGTGTAGTTGATGGCACCGCGGACCTGGTCACTTCGCTCGACGTGTGTGCGTA
>NC_051414.1:27377105-27377177 GCF_015228065.2 Penaeus monodon
CATTTTAATTTTTTTTTTTTATCCGAGATACTTTACTCATGGTAGGAATTTTCATTCACGAGCGTTTATCCA
>NC_051414.1:27378626-27378817 GCF_015228065.2 Penaeus monodon
GAGATTTAAAAATAAATAAATAGAATATTAAGCAAGCGATAAAACCAACTTAGAATTAACATATCCACAGCAAGCCAGTTCGAAATCAATTGCCTTCGACGGTTGATACCAATTCAACAGATGAGATTAGTACATGTTAATAGGTATTTAATCAACATGATTTACCCCACCTCACCTGGACGTCATTTAAA
>NC_051414.1:27378934-27379034 GCF_015228065.2 Penaeus monodon
GGGGGGGGTTGTATTTGTAATATATTGGTCATTTAGTTATGTTTTATTGATCATCATGCTGTGTTACGGCTGATTTGATTAGCATCACTATCAAATGTTA
>NC_051414.1:27379497-27379612 GCF_015228065.2 Penaeus monodon
GGACGGAGGGAAAAGATCATAAGAAAACGGATGATAACAAAATCCAGGAGAGATGAGATATGGACATGAGTTATTGAGGTCACTACGGAAGGATAAAGAAAGAGATAAGGGAAGA
>NC_051414.1:27379947-27380576 GCF_015228065.2 Penaeus monodon
CCTTGGTGGATCCTTGACTATTTTGTGAACTTTATCTTTCTGACACGTTTGTTTCTTTCTTGTTTTCTTCCGTTGTTCTTTGTATATTTTTGTTTATTCTTATTTTCCTTGGTAATGTATTATCCTAGTTGTCGATTACTTGCCTCTCCTTTTGTTGATTTTGTTGGTGTTCAATTTATCGTCTATTCCCTATTGTAAGTCTTTCTTTATCATATTTGTTGTTTTTCTATTTATTCAATTACCTCTCTTCCTAATCTCCTCTGCTCTTCCTCCTACTTTTCCTTCTCTTCTTCCAATTCCTCCTTTCGTTACAACTTCCTTTTATTCCCCTTTCCTCCACTTTCCTCCACCTTCTCCACCTTCTCATCCACATCCTCCTCGAGTTCTAAGTCCTATCTATCCTCCACTTCCTCTTCATCTTCCACCTCCTCTTCCTTTTCTCCTTCCTCCGCCTCGCCTTTCTTCTTCTTTCCTCTTTTTATTCTTATCTTTTTCCACGTCTCCTTTTCTTCCGCCTCTTCCACCTCCTCCTCTACCTCTTCCACTCCCTCCTACCTCCACCTTCCCATCCACTCTCGAGATCCACTTCTCCCTCATTCATGCTTCATCCACCTTCGTCTCCTCCTCTT
>NC_051414.1:27380621-27380988 GCF_015228065.2 Penaeus monodon
CTTAATACCCCATTATGGGCACGTCCCCCAATACTGCCCCTTCCCCTCTCATTCCCCTCATCCCCCTCCCCCCACCTTTTTGTCTCTCCATTCCCCTCATCCCCCTCCCCCCCACCCTAGCTTCCCCTCATCCCCCTCCCCCCCACCCTAGCTTCTATTTATCTCCCCATTCCCCACCATGCTATGTACCTCCCCCCCCCCCCGCATACCCCCTGATACTCCACCCCTCCATCACCCCTACCCCTCTATGCCCATCCCCCTTACCCTTTCCTCTCTCTCCTCGCTATTCTCGCCCTCCTTATAACCTCCTATTCCCCTCCCTCCCCCCCCCATCCTTATAGCATCCTTCTCTTATATACTCCCAAAT
>NC_051414.1:27381013-27381820 GCF_015228065.2 Penaeus monodon
AATATACCCTCTAATCCTGGTGCATATACTCGTATACCCACATATATCCGCCACATACCCCTCTCGCATATACCCTTACTCCCCGCATAGACACCCAAATCCCCACCACATACACCCCTACACCTTGTGAATATACACCCCCCACAATCCCCCACATCCTACCTCAACACCCCCAAACTCCCACACACACCCAACCCACACCCCACACACCCCTCCCCTCATACACCCCCCACACTCCAACACACACCCACACACCCCTCCCCTCATACACCCCCCACACTCCAACACACACCCACACATCCCTCCCCTCATAAACCCCAACCCCCCGCATGTACCCCCCCCACACACACACCCCTCCTCCCCCACCCTTTCCTTACCTCCATACACACTTCCCTAGATTGAGTGCATTCCTGACGAGGCGTCCTTTGTCGCGTGTGAATAAAGCCTCGGAGGGAAGGAGGGGGGAGAGGGGGTGGAGGGGGGGGGGAGAGGGGGGTGGAGGGGGAGGGGGGAGGGAGGGGAAGGGGGAGGGGGAGGGGGAGGGAGGGAAGGGAGAGGGGATGCGGGGATATGAGAGGGAAGGGAAAGGTAGGAAGGATGAGGGGAAGGGAGAGAGTAGGAGAGGGGAGGATGGATGATGGGGAGGTAAGGGGGGATGGAGGAAGCAAAGGAAGGAGAGGGATGGGAAGTGAAGGAGGGGAAGTGAGGTAAATAGGAGAGGGGAAGAGAGGTGAGGTAGAGAAGCAAGGGGAAAGTAACAGGGGGGGGGGAAGTAAGAGAGAGGAGGGAAAGGGAGAAGAATCACTA
>NC_051414.1:27381991-27382204 GCF_015228065.2 Penaeus monodon
AAAGAGGGGGAGAAGAGGGGAGAAGAGGGGGAGAAGGGGAGATAGGTTAAGGGGACACCTATCGCCTGTTCTGTGTTTTCCTGTGGCTTCTACTACAACTTTATGATTCGTCGAGTGGTTGTGGGAGGGGGGGAAGGAAGGGAGTGAGGGAGGGGGGAAGGGAGAGAAGGAAAGAAGAAGGGAAAGGAGTTGAAAGAGGGGGAGGAGAGCAAG
>NC_051414.1:27382742-27382813 GCF_015228065.2 Penaeus monodon
TTCCGTGTCTCTCTCCTGCTTGACTTCATGTTGCCAGATTGACTACTTCGTTGCGCCAATTGAGGGTAAGA
>NC_051414.1:27383406-27383572 GCF_015228065.2 Penaeus monodon
CATCTATTAGACGATCACTCTTTCTATCTATCCATCCATCTATCACCAATTGCTTACTCAATCTGTTTTCCTCTCTTTCTCTCACATCTACATCTACGTTCTTCTTCTTCCTTTTCTCCCACCCCCTTCTTTCCAGTCATCGTCATTCCCTTCCTCCTCATTCGTT
>NC_051414.1:27383620-27383921 GCF_015228065.2 Penaeus monodon
GAAGCACCTCTCTCGCCCTGTCTCCTTGTCTCATCACTTATCAAATTCTCCTTTCCATTTCTCTTTTGAACACTCTTTTATCACCCTTTTCTCTCTCCGTATTTTATGCTCTTTGTTGTGTTGTCTTGGTAATCGCGTCTTCTCTCTGTCTCCCCTTCACATTTCAGTCGCCATTCCTCTCTCATCTTCTTTGTTTCCCAGGTCCTTCGATTTACCCCTGCTCCTTCTTCTTCTTACACTTGTCCCTTCTCGCATTTCCTCTTCCCCCGCTTTTATCATTATTGTCTCTTTTTCTGTGGCT
>NC_051414.1:27384102-27384251 GCF_015228065.2 Penaeus monodon
TTCTGTTTCTGACAATAATCTATGAACACAGACATAAATAAACAACTATAGATATCTACGAACAGCAACTGTATATTCATCCTCAAGCAAATGCAAATATTTATTATCATGCAGGAAATATTACTTTTAAAACATTGATAATTGTTAAT
>NC_051414.1:27384418-27384637 GCF_015228065.2 Penaeus monodon
TCTTCCCCCTTCCTTGCGTTGTGAAATGTTCATGATATAAGATTATGTTGCAGATAGCTTCGTTTTGCAGCTCATTGTCTCCAAAGTGTATATTTTATTGGTTTCGTTACTAAATTCATCGGCGAGACTAAATATATATAGATAGTCCATTTTCTGGTGGGTTTGTACGTGAGTTTGGTGCTATGTTTTATTTCTCTGTTTGTCTGTCTGCCTGTTTCG
>NC_051414.1:27385209-27385378 GCF_015228065.2 Penaeus monodon
GTTTGTGTTAGTTGTGTGTGTGTGACAGAAAGACAAAGAACTTTGTCGCTATCTCTTTCTGTTTCTTCCATTCATGCATTAAAAATCGGTGTTGACTTTGTGCAGGATGAGAAATATCAGTTTCTTTACCAACTGAGCTGCTTAGATTGAAAGGATTTTGAAATAAGCG
>NC_051414.1:27385773-27385905 GCF_015228065.2 Penaeus monodon
TGTTCCACTCAGCCACGAAGAACAAATCTGCCTTTATGACGTCACTTCCGATAACATTACGGGGTTCCCCTTTGATGACGTCATGCCGGACCAGGTGCCTTCGCTGGCACGTGCTCCCCTGGCCATACCTGT
>NC_051414.1:27386493-27386707 GCF_015228065.2 Penaeus monodon
GTTAGCAAGGCTGAGCGAAAGGGCTATTTTTTTTCTCACGCTATTAACCGCTATTAACTTGTTGTCTCTATAGTGCCGGTTATGTTCGTTTATTTCTATTTCTATTATCTGGTCTAGTCCTACTCTCTCGACTCTCTCCTCCTCCCTTGCCCTAATCCCTCTTTATTATGTTTTTTGGTTTCTTTGGCTCTTCTTTGTTATTTCCCTCTTTCCT
>NC_051414.1:27386743-27386825 GCF_015228065.2 Penaeus monodon
CTGCTCTCCCTACTCATCTCGGGGGTCTCTCTCTCCCAAAATAAAGAAAAGTCTCGCACTCTCTCCTCTCTCCCACTCTTAC
>NC_051414.1:27387247-27387436 GCF_015228065.2 Penaeus monodon
AAAAAAACGCATTGCGTCCATCGAAGCACGAGATGTGAACAAATCTGAACAGCTCATGAACAACGTGACGCGAAATGATCTCGCCAGCTGTCTCGCAAGGTTCCTCCTCTTCCGGTGTCGAGGACTCATTTGCATGGTGGCGATGAAAGCAGTGACTGACATTTCCTCTCGACCCCGACCTCTTTGGGC
>NC_051414.1:27388267-27388727 GCF_015228065.2 Penaeus monodon
ATATACATAACAGCAGATTGATACGTGTCACTAAAAATAACAGGAGCACAGTACACCTTGTGCTCTGTTGTCATGTACGTGACAAGGGGAGAAACAGGTATACAGAATGGAAGCTTATATTTTGTGTTTTGTTTTCATTTTATTTTTTATTTTTATTTTTTTCTCTCTTTTTTTTCTTTTTATTTCTTTTTGTTTGTTCTTTTTTTTCTATTTTCACATTTTTTTTACTCTTTTCTTTTTCTTTTTTTTTTCTTTTTTTTTTCCTTTTTTTTGCGGGGGGATTGATTTTGCTATGAATGTATTTGTTTGTTGATTATCATTATTGAGTGTAACAATAAGAAATTATTTTTGTTTTTGTGTTTTTGTGTCAGTATTTTTTGTGTGTGTATGATGGGTCAGTATGTATTTATAGGGACTTAGGTCGATAGATTAACACACAAATGTATTGGCAGAAGGATGG
>NC_051414.1:27389506-27390097 GCF_015228065.2 Penaeus monodon
ACGATGATAAGCACACCTAAAACTCAATCCTTTACCATAATCTATTCCCCTCATTTCAAAAGCGGCAATGTTAAAAAAGGAGAGAGAGATAGAAAAAAAAAACTTTCAGCCATTAAAAATTGATAAAAAACAAACTTTTCTCCAACGTTGTAATTATCTCCGATCGAATACCAACGTTGGTTTTCCCCCAACTTGCAAATCTGGCCTTTTTAGAAGACCGCAACGATTACCAGATTGTCCGGTGATTTGTGGCTCGTCCGCCGAAAAGAGTGTTGGAACCTCCGTCTCCGGGGTCACGTGACTTGTCCCCCTTCGGCCTCGACCCTCCCGGACTTTTATTAATGGAGCAATATTTCACCCGCGCGGCGATGGCGTTTGATATCAAATAGTTTGAATTAATAGAGCTCCGTTTTCAAGAGCTTTTCCATTAGTACGACTCCGATAACATATGTTTATTAATCACATCGAGCGCGGTCGTATTAACGGCTGGAAATAACTATTATTAAGGTCATTATGAGTTGCTCGTATCGTAATGGCGGGAATCTAATGGGAGAGTAAGCGACTAAATAATTTTACGGGGTATCAAAATAA
>NC_051414.1:27390617-27390735 GCF_015228065.2 Penaeus monodon
TTTACAAAAAAAATAATTCTCCACACACAGAGATTACCAATTACTTCGTTATCAGCCTCATTAATACAAGCTTGAATTTCTAATCCAAAGTTCAACGGCCAGAATTTCATAGTTTGAC
>NC_051414.1:27390998-27391132 GCF_015228065.2 Penaeus monodon
CTCCCGCCCTCCCCGCCTTCCTCACCCCCCCCCCCCTCCTTCAGTCTGGAACTTGGGAGCAAAACAAATGAATCTGTGAGCAAGAGAGGCTCACGCACTGGAGTCATTTCTTTGACGCCGAGGAGGGGATGCTC
>NC_051414.1:27391597-27392047 GCF_015228065.2 Penaeus monodon
ACTTACTCACTCCTTCAATATCCCCCGATAACACGACACGAAAAATCGACGCGATAGGGTATTAAAATTAGCTCATGCTTATTTGAAAGTATCGTTTTCTTCATATCGAAAAGCGGCGACGCACTCCAGGTGGGGGAGGAAGGGGTGGGGGCGGGGGTGGTGGGGGACTCGTAGGGGGGGAGAGGGGAGTAAGGGGAGGAGGGGCGGGTCGTGGGGGGGGAGGGGGAGAAGGGAGGGGGAGTTTAGTCTTTTTGTTTATTGTCTTGTTCCTCTGCGGAGCCTCGGCGGTCTAAATATTTCATGGGACTAATTTAGTTGTAGAAATGTTCTGTTGAAATGCTAATCTATTTGTTTACTAAATCATAAATCGATGTATGCAAGATGAAGATGGACTTTTCAAACGTTATAGTTGGATTTTATTTGTGTTAATGCAGTTTCTTCTTAAGGCTG
>NC_051414.1:27392133-27392441 GCF_015228065.2 Penaeus monodon
TTATATGATGTTAGTTGATGATATATGAGAATATTTTTTCCCACGATCTCTGAGTGTATGTGTGTATGTATACATCAACTAAATGTGGATGAACAAATAAAAATGTAGATATAAGCAGACATAAATAATTATTTTTTCTCCGTCTCTCTCTTTCTCCCTCAATTTTCTTTTAAACTATTCATCATATATTGCTTATTCCTTCACACGTTTAGACTTTCATTAGCCGTGACACGGATCGCTCTATCACAATATTCACATCACTAAATCTTTAACTAATTCCATTTGCATAACTGTTAGCTGATGCTATC
>NC_051414.1:27392842-27393282 GCF_015228065.2 Penaeus monodon
CGAATCCCCTGAGACTTCCCCTACACCAGCCCCCGCGCCGGGCCCTTGGGGGAGGCGTGGCCGGCCCCGTGGCCGAGGCGCCCGAGTGACACTTCCATCGGTGGTCCTCGGAGGCCGCAGTCACTTCGCCTTCCTCGCTCGCATCTGTTCCTCACACTTGGCAATTTCCTTTCTGCCGCGACTCTATTTTCGGGTTGAGTTGAGGTAGAATACGATATTATTTCTTAATTGCTTGAGCTTCTGGTTAGTCGACATTGCGTGCTTTCCGCCGAATGGTTTTCAACTGACAAACAACTTCTCAATTTGCATTTCTGAATCTAGCAAATCGAGAAGACGTGTACGAAAAGGCGAATTCTTCCGTCTCAGCTGAAAAACGGCAACCACTTATTAGGACCCCACTATCTAAAAAAAAAATTTATAAACACTCCAAAACTACATCT
>NC_051414.1:27393328-27393761 GCF_015228065.2 Penaeus monodon
CACCATAAACACCCAAGAAACCCCCCCCCCAAAAAAATAACAAAAACAGTGAAGAAAACCCATTTTTCCCCTCGTTCGGACGCGATTGACCCGTGGGAAAGCACTATTGCCATCTAGGGTATCCCCGCTTTGATTATTAAAATCCAATTACAAACAGACGAACTCGAATTCATTGTGCTATTGTGCGCGAGTCGGGCAGGATGGTTGCGCCATGCTAACCACGGAATGCTGCGTGAGTGGCTGTTGTCACACACGTAAGCATGCTAAATGATGCTGTTTGTAAAGGAGACATTAATTATAGAGTAAGTTCACTGCGCAGACTTGTTATTCGTTGTAATAAACCTATTAGCGTTTCCGGTCTACACAAAGGAGATGTTCCTTTGCTAGCTGAGTGGAGGGGGACGCAAAGCAACCATGAAGGATGTTGGCGAGG
>NC_051414.1:27395082-27395249 GCF_015228065.2 Penaeus monodon
TTACTTCTGCGTTATTTTATGTTGTTTATCTATTTCTTCGTCAATTTATCAATAAATTTAAATGCTAAAAATAAAAATGATATGACTGATAAAATTAAATTTCCAAAACAAGGTACATAATTAACTCCATCTACATTGTTTTCAAATTTTTTTTAGTTTTGTTATAT
>NC_051414.1:27396132-27396546 GCF_015228065.2 Penaeus monodon
ACTTCTTGATGGATGGGCCTTCGTTTATGAGTGGCCAGACGTCGGTATATGCATTCAAAGTGCAGCATCAACGACCACCGTGCCCCCACCCCCCTTTTCTCCATCCCCCCAACTCCCCCTGTCTTCCCCTTTACCCTCATCCTCCCCACCCTCATCCTCCCCCCCCCCTTTTCTCCTCCCAACTCCCTGTCTTCCCCCTTTACCCTCCTCCCCCCCACCCCTCATCCTCCCCCCACCCCCCTTTTCTCCATCCCCCAACTCCCCCTGTCTTCCCCCTTTACCCTCATCCTCCCCCCTCATCCTCCCCCCCCCCTTTTTCGACATAACGGCCCTTCCCGTTTTTAGTAAGAATTTCGACCTTTTCGGTCATTCCCTCTTCTCTTTTTTTGTTGTTGTCGTTTCTCTGTTTCTCTT
>NC_051414.1:27396745-27396887 GCF_015228065.2 Penaeus monodon
TTCTTCTACCTTGCAATAAAGAATTTAATCCCGTGCTTTCATATATATCTTCATAAATGTCTCTCGCATTTCCTCATATTATCTCTTGCAACACGAAACACATTTTTCAATTTATGTCACAATGGGAGACTTCTCTTCGCTT
>NC_051414.1:27399932-27400350 GCF_015228065.2 Penaeus monodon
ATAAACACTATGTAATCTAATCGTGTAAATGTTACATGATTATGAAACTTATAGGTAATTTCTCCGCAGACAAAACATATTTAAAAGCATTTATTTGATAGGGTTTTAGGCAATCCATTGAAGCAGTTGGGTGTAAACAAATATAGGAATATCCATTGAAATAAGAATTCTTAGCATATGGAGCAACAGCGAAAACGTGGAAAGCTATATCACAGACACACAATGTTGAATGTGTATTATAATTTAACGGAGATATAAGATTAATCACAGAGGAAAGGTATAGACTATGTAAACATGATGCTTAGTCTTTTTAGGGGAAATGGAGCAAAAACAAGAGAGAGACGTGACAATGCTATTTGATTCCTAGCTTAAAACAAATTTATTGTCAAAGTAATAACGCAACTTTGCTAAGGTATCC
>NC_051414.1:27400373-27401090 GCF_015228065.2 Penaeus monodon
TGCAATCTGACACCCTACACCACACAAAATCATAGACGAAGTAAGCGCAATGCCCAGCAGCGGGACCGAAAAACAAAAGAGAAACGGTTCATTGCCTTCCGATTCTCTACCAGACAATATTTAGATGAAGTAAAGGCAACAGTCATCCGGAGAGATCAAAAGGGGAATGAAAAGCAATAGACGAAGTAAACTCTATACGACCTTGCTATCGGATTCCATGTAGGCAAATCATAGACGGAGTAAACATGATTCAACCGGAAGAACTGAAAATCAAAAGAAATACGTAAGAAGATGTATAAACAAAAGTCTTACGATACATAGCCGACAAGAAGGTATCGAGAAACAAAAGAAAAATATGACATCCCTGTCTGCTTCCTTATCACAGACATGACATGGATGAAGTAAACACAATTCAGGCAGAAGGAGCGAAAAAGAAACAAGAAACACACGACATCGCTTCCTGATTTCCTACCATAGCAAGATGTATAGACAAAATAACACGACGCGCAGCCAGCGGAGAAACAGCGAAAAAAAAAAGAAAAACATGACATTGCTATCTGATTCCCTACCAGCTCTTCCAGTGCTGACGTTACCGTTTCTGATCCTCTGTATGTGTTACGTTGGCACCAGCGCCGAGGGGAACACAGGCATTTATTTATGTGACACTCATCTCGGTAGCTCTGATAACCGGCTTGGCATAGGCCTATAGAAGGGGAA
>NC_051414.1:27401443-27401765 GCF_015228065.2 Penaeus monodon
GGAATTCTAATCAAATTATCTAGAAATAATACAACAGTACTAGGAACTCCATAAATAAGCACTGACTACACTATGGCCCAATCCTATCAACACAGTGACAAGCTTATCCAAAATTCTTGTTTATATGTTAAATCAGTATGTCCGTATCCCTTTAAGCTTTGGTCCAATATTATCCTATGGCATGTATGCTTCTTAATATCATATATGTGGAATGTATTTTTTTAATGTTCATTCTAGAAATTCCTTGGAAATCCTTTGACCTCTTGACCTCCGCTCAGCTAAGGTCAATGTTTCTCTTCACATTTTTCCCCTAAAACATCAT
>NC_051414.1:27403464-27403606 GCF_015228065.2 Penaeus monodon
CTCTCAGCGGCCTTGGCACTGTCGAGAGGTGGCGTGCCAGAGTGCCATAGCGGGGCCTCCGTGCCAGGCAGATATGACACAGAGGAGGAGGGCGATAGTCTTCTGTTTGTGATTCGGGAAATGGCTCGCTCAGGATTAGGTT
>NC_051414.1:27404442-27404929 GCF_015228065.2 Penaeus monodon
CACCTTATTTCGAACGAGTTGTCGACCCTCTCTCCTCACTGCTTTGTGATTTTCTAAATATATTTCTGTTTCTTCGTTTTGTTATGCTGTTTTCACTAGAGTTAGAACTTGTTGATTGATGCTTAGAATTATTTTCCTTGGCTGTCGTGAATCTACGGGAATATAACCCCAGTTTCATTTAATACGGATTTTTTTTCTTAATAGTTTATTAGGTCTGTAGATATGACTGACTTATTTTTACATTAGTCCCCCATAAAAATTGTATATGAAAATGTATGAGTAAATAAGACTTGCGTTCATGAACTTATAAATAAACGCAGAGATGATACAATACAAGTGTTGGTAAGTGTAAGTGTAAGTGTGTGGTCAGCAGCAGCCGGGCGGTCAGCTGGGGGTGAGAGAGAAGGGGGTAGGGAAAGTGAGGCTCAGGGAAGGGGGTTAGAAGAAAGATGGGGAATCAGAGGGGGAGGAGGAGGGGTCAGTGTTG
>NC_051414.1:27404982-27405081 GCF_015228065.2 Penaeus monodon
CGAGGGCCATCTCCTCCACACTCCGCTATGACCATCACTCCATTATCTTTGGGTCATATCTCAGGCTCGCCAGCGCCGGCAAATCCTGGACTATCAGGG
>NC_051414.1:27405783-27405955 GCF_015228065.2 Penaeus monodon
GTAAGGGCCGTTGAGGGGGTTATGAAATAGAGGGTCGCGAGGGGGGGAGGAGGGGGAGGCTGGATGTTGCGGAGTTCAAAGGGGGAGAGGAGGGGGGGGGGCAAATCTGTCTCTCTCTCAGCTTAGGGGTAGATATACCTGTCTATATATCTGAGTCTGGCAGTGATTCTAG
>NC_051414.1:27407336-27407573 GCF_015228065.2 Penaeus monodon
CTGATGAGTGTGAATCCTGACAAGATATACTACTAAATTAATGATCTGAAATCTCATTCATTAATCCATGACAATTCTTATCAATTATTACTTTTTCACAGTGTGGTTGTCTATGTCTATCGCGCTCGTTTATTCATTACTGATCTTTAAGAGTTTAACTAATATATTTATGATCCTGTTTTTGTTTCAGTTTCCTTTATTTACTTGCTGTTTGTTACTATACTTTTTTTCCTTTTA
>NC_051414.1:27407982-27408392 GCF_015228065.2 Penaeus monodon
TTTCTCACATTCTCTGCCTCCCCGTCTACTTCCCTCTCCTTCCTTCCTCCTCCTTCGCCGTTCCCCTTATGCCTTGTACTTTTCCCTCCCTCCTCCTCGCCCCCCCCCCCCAACCTCCGGACAGAAGTGCAACATTTCCTCCCGGCGGCTCAGAGATGTCTGGCGAGCTCGGTGGTCGCCTCGTATTTTCATAACCGCTGTCCTCCTGGCATCCCCTGGGGAGGCCGTGGCACTGGCACTCCCTCCCCCCATATTACTTTTCTATTATCCTGGCGGGCCATTATATGAGTGAGTGTCCTGGGCGGGCCATCGTAGCAGCGGCGGTGCGGCCCTCGCTGATGGCCCCACGAGCTCCCCAGGGCCACTGCCCAGTAAACTATGATACCCTGGGGGGCTGACTGGCCGATAGA
>NC_051414.1:27408484-27408825 GCF_015228065.2 Penaeus monodon
AGATTCCCGCGTTCTGATTGGCCAGCGAGGGAGGCGGCGCGCAGGGGCCGGGCGGTTCCGGGATATGTGACATCCAGTTTACACACGGGCCATCCGGATGTCAAGAGTTTAATATGAAGTCCGAGTTATTACCCGGTTCTGCTTGTGGCCAGAAACAATAAAAATATTTACTTGATGGGGAAAGCGGAGGAGGGCGACGCCGCCGACGGATGGATGTAATAAAGTTGTGTTACAGGGACGCGACGCCGACGGAGGGGCTGAGGCATTGTCTGCGAGGCCGCGGCTGGGGCTGCTGGGGCCGCCTCGCCTCCTGCGCCTCTGGGGCCGAGGGGGGGGGGGTG
>NC_051414.1:27411444-27411540 GCF_015228065.2 Penaeus monodon
CTATCTCCTCTTACCCCTCCTCCTCCGCCCCTCCTCTCCGTCCCCTGAGGTTAGTTATTGTTCATCCTCCTATATCTTTTGATACAACTACAGACC
>NC_051414.1:27411975-27412251 GCF_015228065.2 Penaeus monodon
TCCATCCTCCACAGATACTCCCCCACCTCTCCTTTACCCTGCCTCTCCCTCACCCCCCTTTACCCTACCCCTTCCCTCACCCCCCTTTACCCTACCCCTTCCCTCACCCTCCTTTACCCTACCCCTGCCCTCACCCCCCCCTTTACCCTACCCCCTCCCTCACCCCCCCATTTACCCCCCCTCCCTCACCCCCCCCTTTACCCTACCCCCTTCCTCACTTCCCTTACACATTAAACTCTCTTCAATGATCTGGGAAAATTCCGCTGTCAATTTAGG
>NC_051414.1:27412620-27412705 GCF_015228065.2 Penaeus monodon
TGCGATCTCACAACCCGCACATATAGTACAATAATAGCAAAAGCATTCTCATTACCGATACAGATATTCTACAAAATAATCCGGT
>NC_051414.1:27412736-27412908 GCF_015228065.2 Penaeus monodon
TTATCCGACAGTGAAAATAAACTTATTTGGAATTTCCGTCATATCTCCGTGTTGCATGAGGTGTGAACAACAACTGTTCGACTATTAATCGTGGGTTTGCTTATTTATAATATCTAAGTTGATATGTTTTTTGTGAGGATGGCATGGGGGATGAATGTCTTGGAAAAGGCAA
>NC_051414.1:27413308-27413436 GCF_015228065.2 Penaeus monodon
ATGGTAATGATATTACAGATGAACCAATAATAAATTCTTTCCTAAACAATTTATCATTTGATAAAGAAAACGTATTCGTTAATTTAGCGTTTGCCAACATGTCTACTGCATCACAGAAGCAAACTAAG
>NC_051414.1:27413902-27414449 GCF_015228065.2 Penaeus monodon
GAGAGCCAATGACTGCGAGGCCCGTCATTATTACGTTAAAAGCATCATCGCCAGGCATAATCTGTACTGCCGCCTGAGCGATGGCCGACGCACGCAACCCGCCGCCGCTATCATCAGCGCTCGCTCCTAATGATTTAAACACCGCTAATCGCTTCTTTTTAATGTACGTTATTACATTAAAAATAGGGGGAGAAGGGGGAGGAAGGGAGGAAGGAGGAGGGGAAAGAGGGAGATCGGCCAAAGATAATGGTAATACCGGTTGAAAGTCGAGTGCTGAGGCCCCTGCGAATCGAACCTGGTGCCGTGTTTCCCCCTCCAGACGAAGAGATAATGAAAAGAGACAAACTCTTTTGGGAAATATCGTCTCGATCTGGCAACGCCGCGGGCCCCGAAACCCTCGTACACTCATAATTTCATCTCGCGACACCGTCAGCCTTTTACCAAAATTAAAATGAAGGAAGGTGTTGCTGTAAAATTTATATGGCTAGGCTCGTAGAAAAATCTTATACTCGGGGTCCCTCTCCTCCGCTTCGGCCACACGCGACTA
>NC_051414.1:27414684-27414756 GCF_015228065.2 Penaeus monodon
GAAAACAATACTTGTAATATTCAAAACAAGTCCACATTTATAAGGATGAGCAAAGATACTCGAAGCCGAATT
>NC_051414.1:27415174-27415308 GCF_015228065.2 Penaeus monodon
CGCCTCCACACCCGCATATGATCACCTCCTCTGCGGCATGAAAACACTCAAAATATTTTATGGCTGGTTCAATCTCGCTGACTTCCACACACACCAGCAAAATATCGAGGAGACTCATATTAGAACAGGCATGT
>NC_051414.1:27417706-27417954 GCF_015228065.2 Penaeus monodon
AAAAAAACGGTAAGCAGAAGACTCAACCGAAAAGAAAAAAAAAATGAAAACCTCGCAAGCGATATAAAAATAATTTCGCACGTCCAGCATCTTCGCCAAACTTACACTTCCCGCGGGCGCTGTGGTCGTCGCGGAACTAAACGGGGCTAAAAAGTTCATTTGATATTTGTTTTTTAAAAAAGGAGGGTGTGAGGGGGGGGGGAGAGATATAAATGATGAATACATTAGAATATTTGTTTAGGAAGGGT
>NC_051414.1:27418942-27419156 GCF_015228065.2 Penaeus monodon
CACGAACCAGCAGGCCGCGATGTCAGCAGTCCAGCCTTATAAGATGTGATTGATGCTTTGTATCTCGTCCGAACTTATTACGTCTCCGTGTCTCTGTCTCTCCTTCGTCTTCTCCCGGAGATGATGGTAAGTTGGCTGTTTGTTATTGTTTTCGTGTCTGTTGGTATGATTGGTTGAGCTGGATCGCTCGTGTCTTTGTTTGTGTAGAGTATAA
>NC_051414.1:27419177-27419579 GCF_015228065.2 Penaeus monodon
GGGGGGGGGTTGTGTCTGTTGGTATGGTGATTTGTTTGAGTTTGTGGCATTTTTTTTTTTTTTTTACATATACGTGTCTTTGTTGGTATGGTGCTTCTGTTTGTCTGGTATGCTTTTGTTGTTGCTGTTATCCGTGTTTTGTTGGTATGGTGCTTTTGTTTGTGACTTTGGTATGGTGTTCTTGTTTAGATATTCGTGTTTTTTGTTTGTATGGTGTTATGTTTGTGTCTTTGCTGGTGTGTTTATAAATATTTTTGGGGGGTTTGTATGTTTGTTGGTATGCTTGATAATCAGCTTTTGTTTATGTTGATTGGTATGCTCGTTTGCGTTCTTGATTGCTTGTTTGTGTACGACGTTGTGTTCGTATGTTTGATAGTGTGTAGTGATAGCCATAATTCCATA
>NC_051414.1:27419606-27419737 GCF_015228065.2 Penaeus monodon
TACGCTTCTCGGTATAAACACTTTTACTAATAGGCTGTTGATTTTTTGTTACATAAAGAAAACATACAAAATAAACCCCCATCACCCAAAAATAAGCTAAATATAAACATATAAACTCAGCATCCCTTCTT
>NC_051414.1:27419765-27420005 GCF_015228065.2 Penaeus monodon
GTGTAAAGCATATGAGTTATTAAGGCTCACCAAAAACCTCTTTAGTTGATTAAAATCACTATTGCAACTTCAGTACAAACGCACGCACGCTCCATCAAGGGTGGGGGGGTAGGCGGAGGTGCGAGGGAGGGAGATGAATGGCAGAGGGGGGGGGGTGAATAACTCGATATAACAATCATGGGAAATTTTCGAGAAGAGGGGGGGGGGGAGGAGAGAGGTGATGAGGTGATTGTCATTGCT
>NC_051414.1:27420215-27420514 GCF_015228065.2 Penaeus monodon
TTCTGTGTGCCTCCACTACGCTGATTAAATGCACTCCACAACTCAACATACAAATCTACATACATACGACGTCTATTACTTCTCATTTATTCAAACATATAGAACGGCCAAGTTCCTCCCTCATTTCGCTGCTTCTCTCGTTTTCTCGTTTATCCCCCCATTCCCTTGTTTCTCCCTCTTTCATTCCCTTGTTTCTCTCCCTTGTTTCTTTATTCCTCGCATTTTCCTTGCTTCCTTTCCTCATTTCCTTTATCCCGTTGCTTATCTCCCTCATTCCCTCGCTTTCCTCCATTTCCTCG
>NC_051414.1:27420767-27420973 GCF_015228065.2 Penaeus monodon
CTACGCTCCCACACTCACGCCCACCTGTAACGATATCTATGCAGATGGTTTGTGGGCGGAGCAAAGGCCGGGCGAGGGGCGTGTCTAAATGCCCAGGACTCGAGAGTGGACCCGTGTTAATTGCATTCTGAAGAGTGGAAATCTGGTAATCACACAGCCTACGGTATTCATGAGGGAGGGAAGGAGGGAGGAAGGGGTAATCACAC
>NC_051414.1:27421810-27421890 GCF_015228065.2 Penaeus monodon
TAAATTAGAATGGGAGGATGAAGAGAAGGGACTAAAATAACAATAAATATGACGAAGGCGCCAGAAAAAAAGGGAAATCG
>NC_051414.1:27422037-27422345 GCF_015228065.2 Penaeus monodon
TCTCCCCGGCGCATCGCTCCCGTACCTCGCTTAAATCCATCACATCCGCCAACCGTCGCGCCGCCGAGAGAACCTCCTTCCTCACGAATATATAACCCGATAACACTTCCTTCCATCCGTCAAGATAACGAATAGATACGCCCACATTATGTGCAGTGGGACGGCTCGGCGACAAGTGACGGCGCGCAGTTCCCCCGGCGGCCGCGAGATGGCAGCACCTCCTAGCGGAACGGTGTCGCCTCCCCCTCACCCCCCCCTGCGCCCCCTGCCCCTCCCCCCTCAAGAACAGCAGGTAACCCTCACCTAAT
>NC_051414.1:27422599-27422778 GCF_015228065.2 Penaeus monodon
CCTGTCCTGTTTTGTTCTATTTTTCATGCCTTTTTATAATGTCCTTTGTCTAATTCAAACTACAAAGTACAACCTCTTTTTTTCTGGGAAATCGCACATCAGAAAATTCGTGCTCAATATATGCATAAACATAATAATACATGAAGACGAGTATATAATCTCACGCTCTCTGTCTCTCT
>NC_051414.1:27423646-27423853 GCF_015228065.2 Penaeus monodon
CGTATTCCCGGCACACACACCTAACCCACGAAGACACATTTCTCATCTCTTGCCTCCAGAATCACCTCACATCTACGCAGATATTTTCTGGAGCTGACAGGGAGTTGATTACCATGTTTCTCGCGGTGGGACCCTGAGTCAAAAAGTTTATATCATGGGCGTAAAAACTGAAAACACGGCCCTCCCACTGGGTGACTGTGTTGTCAT
>NC_051414.1:27424232-27424333 GCF_015228065.2 Penaeus monodon
AAGAGGATCCGGGAGCAAACAAACGATTTTCAGATAAGTAGATTGTAAAAATGAATAATGCTGATAGACTGGCAGATACGCAGAGAATCACTCCTCCTTCC
>NC_051414.1:27424369-27424874 GCF_015228065.2 Penaeus monodon
TTTTCCCCAACTCCTTCCACGTATCTCCACTTCCCTTCCTCTCCACATATCGCTTCCACCTGTTCTTCCACCTCGCTAGATTCTGTCTCTTTCCCCTTCCCACCTTTCGTTCTCCACCTTCTCCCTCCCTTCCCTCTCCTTCCTCTTCGGCTTCTTACTCTCTGATATCTTGTTTTCCTCCCTCTTCCCCATTCCCCAATTTTCTCTTCCCCACTCCATACCCCCCTTCCTTCCCCCTCTCCTTCCCCTTTTTCTTTTCTTCCCCTTCATACCTCCCTTTTCTCTACCCTTCTGCCCATCCCTTCCAACCTCTTTCTCCTCCCCCCCCCAAGCTCCAGCTCCCCCTTTGTCCCCCTTCCCCAACTCCTTCCACGTATCTCCACTTCCCTTCCTCTCCACATATCCCCCTTCCGCCCCCCTCCTTGCATTCTCTGCGTCCTCCTCCTCCTTCTCCCCTTTCACACCTCCCCTCTCTCTACCCTTCCTTCTAACCCCTTCACCCTTT
>NC_051414.1:27424970-27425162 GCF_015228065.2 Penaeus monodon
GGCGCCAGACCCCCGGGGCGGTGTCAGCGTGCATGCATCCTGGCTGGCACTGTCGCTGGCTGGCCCCGGGCTCTCGTGGCGCCGATCTTTTCGCCGTCGGCTTCTCTCCGATAATTACCGAGACATTACTCTTTATTTAGAAGTATGGGCGTCTCGCGCCCACCGATGGCCGCTTTCACCGCCCGTTGGCGA
>NC_051414.1:27425876-27426109 GCF_015228065.2 Penaeus monodon
CAGATTTACAACAATATTTTCATACCTAAATACACACTATATGCACTATTTATGGCAAACTTGGATGCAAGGTTCGTGCAACAAGGGAATCGTGCAAGATCCGTAGACTTACTTGAAGGTCTTAGAGGTGAATGTTCAGTACGTTAACCTTCGCGAATCGACCTTGCTTTGGGTGTTTCGTTGAGATGTTGCTTGTATTACTAGTCTTGTTTTTCTTAAGTGGAGAACGAAGG
>NC_051414.1:27426623-27426960 GCF_015228065.2 Penaeus monodon
CGAAAATAGCAATAGACGAACCAGACAGATAGAGAGGAATTAACCCATCCCCTGCTTAACGAGAACAGAGCACTGGCGCCCATCCAGTATTTTGACGTGGCGCGATATCATATCCATAACTTGAACACTGATAACACGTTTGACACCTGTTATCTAGACACGCCAACGTGCACCTGCTTAACAGAACATGTGCTCTGTCCGTTTACCTGCCTTGCGATAATGCGTTGCCTTGTATTGATCTGTGACGTTCCTTGTTCAATGGCATCTGTCCTGTGTTTACTTGTTTTTATTGACAGGAATGATGATAAAGATAGATGTGATATCTGTGTTTGTGTTT
>NC_051414.1:27427112-27427408 GCF_015228065.2 Penaeus monodon
TTATGTATTGCTCATTGATTTTTTTTTGTCAGCCGATGATAAAATTACACACATTTTTCTTTTTTTTTTTCTTCTATCCCAAGACAAAATGTTAGAAGAGGGGGAGAGAGGGGGGGGGGTAAGTAGTAGAATGAGAGGGGGTGATGACCAGGTAACATTTTGCTTCTTATTAAAACGCAATCGTATTTTTTCTTTCTTTTTTTATGAATGAGTTTAATTAGCTCGATAAACTGGGATTTACTGAATAGTTTTAGAATATTGCCGTGTCGTCATTAAGTGCTTGACGATAAACACTT
>NC_051414.1:27427464-27427633 GCF_015228065.2 Penaeus monodon
TGCACAGGTGGACACGGAGGTGAAATTAGCACAATTACGAATCGTTTGATAAGATAATTAAGCTGAGAGGCAATCAAAATTTAATTAGGAACAATTAGGAATATTATATAGGAAAATAAAATGAAGTAATAACAGGAAATGATTGTATGAGAATGTGAAGGCAATTTCG
>NC_051414.1:27428263-27428364 GCF_015228065.2 Penaeus monodon
GAGATATTTCCTTTTTATATAAGCGCTGTAATTAGACTTCGTTTTAATGAAAGCACGTGAAGCAATACATGGCTGTTTATCTGATTATGAGAGTGTATTAG
>NC_051414.1:27428610-27428695 GCF_015228065.2 Penaeus monodon
CAACAAAAAAAATCAACTTCCCAATTTATTTTCAATCAGTTTTGTTTATGATCACAAAATATGGCGTCTTACTCACCGCGAACGA
>NC_051414.1:27431451-27431670 GCF_015228065.2 Penaeus monodon
ACCGTTACTCTGGGTCTGCTGTATTTAGAAGCAGCTGCTACTGTTTTGTGTCCCATTAACTAACAGTCAATTTACTCGCCAGCAGTATTAAGTATAGTTAACTGTGCGGACAAATGTTTTGTTTATATACAGTGCTGTTTTGGTAATGTTTCTGAGTGTGAAGGGTAGGGTGTGGGGGAGAGTTAAGGATCTCTTTTTTATAGTGTGAGGGAGGTTTAA
>NC_051414.1:27432087-27432252 GCF_015228065.2 Penaeus monodon
GCACATTTCAAGAAGAGGGAAGAATGAGGGAAGGGTGAAAAAAGGGAGCTTTAAGGGTGAGGGGAGGTCAAGGGTAGGGTGATTTTGAGGAGAAGAGAGTATCAAAGTGTGTATGTAGAGGCGGGGGGGGGGGGAGGTAGAAGTTAATATCAACCCCCCTGGCCT
>NC_051414.1:27432321-27432653 GCF_015228065.2 Penaeus monodon
GGACCCCACGATAAAACCCCCACTATCAACTTTCAATCTCAACCCACCCAAACCCCCTCCTTCACCCTCCAACCCCCAACTCCACCCCTATCTCCACCCCCACCCTCCTAACCCCCACACTCAAACTACCAATTTCACCTTCCAACCCCCACCTTCCACCCCCACCCTCCAACCCCCACCTTCAACCCCCACCCCCCTCACTCACGCTTGAGATCAACCCCACCCTCTCTCCAACTCTGGCCCGTGACCTAAGATAACCTGATCTCAGCCATACGTCATTGGCCTTGGGTCATCTGGCGCGCTGGTCAAAAGCCTGTCGCAAGGGCGGCCTC
>NC_051414.1:27432885-27433049 GCF_015228065.2 Penaeus monodon
ACGACGTCGAGTCAGTGATTGGAAGAAAATTTGTTATGATTGCAAGTTGTTGGCAAAAGTGGCGCCCAAATTGAAGTGGAGATTGTTGTTGATAATGGACGGAGATTTCGTGTGTTTGGTGAGAGAGAACGAGGGAGAGATGCGGGGGAGATAGATAAATAGAC
>NC_051414.1:27433147-27433232 GCF_015228065.2 Penaeus monodon
TATTTTTTACTTCAAATTATCCCACTGGCCCTCATGAGCATTCTCGCGGCCCAGTACTAAGACCCGGTGTTGCGTGCGTGCATGC
>NC_051414.1:27433332-27433437 GCF_015228065.2 Penaeus monodon
CTTTGGTGATTTCCGTGTGTGTGTGTAATCGATGGTGTTTGGTTGTGTTTATGGTTGTAAAGCGTGTGTCCGAGTGTGGTTGGTGTATTTAGAATGTTTGGATTT
>NC_051414.1:27433501-27433771 GCF_015228065.2 Penaeus monodon
GGTTGATAACGTATTTGTAGTTTTGTGCATGTGGTTGTGTGTGGTTGCTTTACTAATTGCATTTTTTCTTTTGTTTGTTTTTGTAGAACTGAAATTGTATACGTGCGTGGTTTTGCATCTGCATTGTTTTGTAACTGGAATATGTAGTTGCATAGTTTTGCAATGACATTGTTTGTATATGGCCATTTAAACGTGTGGTTACATAACTATGTGGTTGCACGGCTATGTGGCTACATAACTGACGATTGCATGGTTAAAAGGTAGTATCGA
>NC_051414.1:27434012-27434182 GCF_015228065.2 Penaeus monodon
TCTGTAGTTTTCAAATGAGCTGATCACGTGATTCCTTGGCAGGGAATGACATTTGATCTGGACATTTGTGGATCGGGTAAGTATTTCTGATCTTTTGTAAAAAAAAATATTGAAAAAAGGAGATTGGTACGATTTACATAACCTCATACGTTGTTATTGTTGTTGTTTTG
>NC_051414.1:27434590-27434702 GCF_015228065.2 Penaeus monodon
AGGAAGCAATAGAAGCAGCAACAAAAACGTCCCGCGACGCACAAATACAAACAATAATAACCATCACGATGCAAATAAACAAACACACTTAAATGCCTCTCACGGAAAGTGA
>NC_051414.1:27435148-27435449 GCF_015228065.2 Penaeus monodon
GAAGAACCACGGCCGGCGCTCTCTTGTCGACACATAAGCCCTCCATGCTTGGCACTACATTAAGCCCCAGTGCCACACGCAAACTGAAATCCCCATAATCTAGATAACGAATCCGTACTTAAGTCATGTCATTCGAGTAATAGCTAAGCTTCCGCCTCTAACTTTGGTGTTTTGTGTCATCTACGAGCGGAATCAATAATGTAGCAAAAAACTTTGACAATACTGTAGAATATATGTCCCATTAAGAATGTTTTTCTTGCGATATATACGCCCGATCAAATTAGGTTTTCCCGGAGAGATT
>NC_051414.1:27436879-27437053 GCF_015228065.2 Penaeus monodon
GAATATGTTGTTGGTATATCACATTAATTTGCCAATCATATTGTTAATATACTATATTAATCTATCAAATAATGTTAAAATATACTTACATACTATTAACATAATATGCTAATATATCGAATATAAACTCGAGAGTTAATTGATTTACCTTTTCATATTTATTTCTATTTTCAT
>NC_051414.1:27437452-27438429 GCF_015228065.2 Penaeus monodon
GTTTAGTTTAGTTAAAGATAATAGAGACATCATCTAAACCCAATATAATTTAATTTCACTTTCTGAATCAATTTAATCAAATCTCTTTAATATTTATCGCAACAAATCATTTATATTAGAAAGAAAGACGAATCGATAAACATATAAACAGAGAAAGAAGGATGATAACAAAGAAAAAAACAAATGAAGAAAACAACAGAGAGAAGGAAGGATAAGAATAAGTATAGAATAAGTAAGTATAAAAGTATAGAATAAATAAGGATGAAGGAAACATCCGAAGGAGACAGAAGAAAATAAAATGATAAGAAAGAAGAATAAATAAAGATCAAGGAAACAACAGAAAGACAGAAAAGAAAAAAAAGACGATAAGAAAGAAGAATAGAAAAGAAAGAAAAGAAAGAAAAGAAAAAAGAAAAAGAAGAGAAAAAAGGAGACAGTAAGGAAGAAGAAGAAATAAAAATCAAGGAAACAACCGAGAGACAGAAAATAAAATAGAATAAATAACAAAGAATAACAAATAAAGATCAAGGAAACAGAGAGAAAGAAAAGAAAAGAAAAAGATAATAACAAAGAACAACAAACAAAGAGGAAGAAGTAAAATTGATAAAAAAAAATAACAAATAAATATCAAGGAAACAACAGAGAGAGAGAAAAAGATAATAACAAAGAACAACAAATAAGGAAAAAATCGAGAGAAAAAGAAAAAAACTGATAACGAAGAAGAACAAACGAAGGTCAAAGAAAACAATCGAGATAAAAGAGAAAAGAAAACAAACAAACAAACAAAGAAAAACAAACAAACAACTAGATAAATCACAGACGAAGGAGAGATTTCATTAATCACGTTTATGCAAATGAATATCGTGCAATTGCGTGATATATACCCTGTTATTTGACACTCACGCTATTCCATCATGCACAAGGTCATTATTCTATCTTAATTTTTCAATAACGAGATTAGTCACGTTAGAATTAGA
>NC_051414.1:27438545-27438722 GCF_015228065.2 Penaeus monodon
TTTGCTATAATTATTTGATGAGCTGTTAGTTTGTTTGTATAACTATATCATATAATAGTTTTATATCTATCTATTTACAGAATTAAGGTCATTTATTTTCCTTTCGACAAGTACTGCAATAACGTGTGTATATAACGTTCTTTTCTTTGTGTGTTGTGTTATCAATTTCCTTTGCTG
>NC_051414.1:27438760-27439022 GCF_015228065.2 Penaeus monodon
GTGGCCTCGTCTGACGGGAAACTAAAAAATATTGCGAAACTTTCATTCTATTTCTTCATAAGATAAATATATATATAAGATAAACTAACTCCCGCATGAATCCCACGTTTATGGACAGGATGACTGTATTTACAAATTGCTACTATCTTTTAACAGGTATTTTCCGCGAAAGATTCTCAAAAATGTGTATAAAATTTTGAAAAAGAGGAATGTTTTTATATTTGCGAATATTTATGAGTCTTTCCATGCACCCCCCCCTCCC
>NC_051414.1:27439300-27439470 GCF_015228065.2 Penaeus monodon
AAAAAGAAAGGGGAGAACAATGGATACAGAGATTTGAGTGAAATACAACACCCTCCCCGATAACACTGTTCAAAAAGCCGACCCTTTCTCCCTACGTGGTGTGAATACCCGAGCGCCGAACACTTCCCAGGCAGCTGCTCCTCCCAGACACCTGCTGCAGATGCTCGACA
>NC_051414.1:27439636-27439985 GCF_015228065.2 Penaeus monodon
CGAGTGTGTGGGGGCGCCCTCTCCACCACCTCCACCTCCGTTGTGGTCGTTTCAGGACCTTTGTAACTACCTGACAACCTCCAGCATAGCACAACTGAGTCCGAGATAATACAGAGCAACGATCACTTCTAGTCTTCCTTTCTCATCCAACAAGGACCCTGATTCTTCTTCTGAGGGAGTGCCCCCTCCGGCATAGCCCTTCCAGAACCTTAATAGCCAAGGAACGACGCAACATAGCCTAGTATAGACTAGAATTATTCAAAACTACTTCAGAATAGTCTCCTTTCTCTCGCTCCTCCTTCTGCTCTCAAGCCAGATTTCTCTCTCTTCCTTCTGTGGAAGCACCTCT
>NC_051414.1:27440198-27440594 GCF_015228065.2 Penaeus monodon
GGAAGAGCGAGTCAAGCGCGCCCCGAGGAATGTCCAGAGGCAAAGGAGGGCGAAGGAAGGAGCGCCACGAAGCAAGACCGAAGGCCACGGAGCTGGAATCCTGGCGAAGGAGGCCCTCGGCTACCGGCTCTCGCGACCCTCCGCCGACGTCCGAGGCGGTATGCAAATTCGCTCCTCCCGCCTCGGCCGCCGTTTGCACGCGCTTACCGGGCGCCGTCGGGGCTCCTGAGGGTCTAATTAAGGCATCCCCGCGACGGCTTCGGGAGATGAACAGCATCCCTCCCGCGGCCGGACACGAACGCGCCTCGGGGTCGGGTCGCGCGCTCGCCTAATGAGATGCGGAGGAGGCGGTTTCGGGCAGCGCGAGTGCCGGCGCGAGGCTGTGTTGGGGGACGC
>NC_051414.1:27441521-27441728 GCF_015228065.2 Penaeus monodon
CAAATAGATATTATAGATATAATACATTATGAGATATATATAGAAAATATGGGTATATAAATATATATGTATATACGTATATTGTAAAAATAGATAAATAAAGATATAAAAATAATAAATAAATAATTGAAAAATAACACAATATAATAACATAACATTATAAAATATATGCATATACATCTAACATATACATATACAATACATTAC
>NC_051414.1:27441928-27442112 GCF_015228065.2 Penaeus monodon
AACCAACAAAACAGACAGACAATTCACAGAAAAAACAACAACTACCCAGCACTCTTTTCCCAACATTCCCAAACACCTCCAGAGAACGATCACCTGCAAAGCATTCCTTTCCGAATAATAATAAAAAAAACCCTTCCTGTCAGTACGTAAAAAATTTCCCAAGGCGATCTGTCTCCTTATGAAG
>NC_051414.1:27442551-27442721 GCF_015228065.2 Penaeus monodon
CATACATTATCAATTATATATATATATTTATCACAATATCATTATCAATTATCACAATTATTACTCTATTCAAATTACTAACATTAATCTATCTATTATCAACGTAACTATCATATATCATTTTATTTTACATCCTATATCAATCATTATATACTTATATATGTCTATAC
>NC_051414.1:27443841-27444167 GCF_015228065.2 Penaeus monodon
CACCCATTATAACTGTCTCCGATTGAATTGATATCAAAGGCGATTCCCCCGCCCTGTCTCGCGATACACAATAAATACTCAATGAATAAAAATGTATATAAAAATTTCCCCTCAGCAAATAGCTCTAAAATCGTATATTGAAACAACTCCCCTCATTTTCACTGACAGGGAATGGAAGGCGTAATAAAGACAAGAGCGAGAGAAAGAGAGAAAGAGGGGAAAAAAAGAAAGGAAAAACGAATCAATAATCAAAACAGAGAGAGAAAAAAGGGTGAAAAAGGGAAGAGAAACAAATCGTTTCATGCAAAAATCACCAAGGAAAACGG
>NC_051414.1:27444344-27444708 GCF_015228065.2 Penaeus monodon
AAATGAAAATGGCTTTAAACATGCACACAACAGAAACACACGAGAGAACTTTAAAGAACAATAAACAAAGTGAGTTCTCTCTTGTGAGGCTGAGAACAAAAATTGAAGAACACGAAGTATTTGTGTCAAAGTTCTGCAGACGTTATACTGGTCGTGTTTAAAAAAAATTAAGAGTAAATGTTATGTAATGGTTTTGTTTCTGTGTTCTTGGCTGGAGAGAAATGTTCAGTAATTATAAATGTGTACATACGGTCTTTGGTGTACATGTGGGGATATTTAAGACACGGATGCACGTACATGATTGTGATTACATGTAGAGGCACACGTAAATACACACGTTCAGATAAAGAAGGGCACGCGCACG
>NC_051414.1:27444946-27445142 GCF_015228065.2 Penaeus monodon
AAAGCTTTAAAAATACGAAAACCACACTGGTTCACCCCCAACCCCACTCCCCCCCCCCCAGCTCAAAAAAAAAGAAAAAAGTCACTACTCTCCTGCCATCAAACGGCCTCAACCACCCAATAACTAACCTAACTAACCACAATCTCTACCACAATCAACAACAACCTATTCTGCCGGTAATCCCTGGGTGGAGGTA
>NC_051414.1:27445680-27445751 GCF_015228065.2 Penaeus monodon
AAGAAAGAGTCGTGGGGGGGGGGGGGCGACACGATAATAAACATCGTACCTTCACAACCTCTTCTGAAGGC
>NC_051414.1:27446109-27446227 GCF_015228065.2 Penaeus monodon
ACCAAACACACGAAATCTCCGTCCATTATCAACAACAATCTCCACTTCAATTTGGGCGCCACTTTTGCCAACAACTTGCAATCATAACAAATTTTCTTCCAATCACTGACTCGACGTC
>NC_051414.1:27446445-27446617 GCF_015228065.2 Penaeus monodon
CTTTCTCTAGGTATACAAAAGCACACAAATCATCCAATTTTAAATTTATTTATTTCCCCGTGTTTTGTTTTCTGCAAATATCAGCGTTTTTCCTCTCGGGTCAAAGGTGAACCTCTCTGTTCATGACACGATCGAGCCTATGATCAAGACCTTGGTGTTAAAAAGATGTTTT
>NC_051414.1:27447308-27447528 GCF_015228065.2 Penaeus monodon
AAACACGATTCCACCACACTTATCTCATACAAGGCGTTGCCAGATTAGCCTTGCAACCTTCCCAAAGTGCAAACAACGTTATGAAGCGCTGGACACACCGCCTCACTATATATGGAAATGCGGATTCGGATTTCGGTGTTGAAAAAGGTATTTCGTAATTCTGGTATCACTGACTTATGATCAATTATCAATTTTAATATTTTTATTATTTTTTTTTCGT
>NC_051414.1:27447563-27447661 GCF_015228065.2 Penaeus monodon
TTGATTGGATGATCGTGTAGATTTCTTTTCCCCTTTTTATCGTATGTTTTGCTTGTTTTACTTTCATTTCCTATCAGGAGGGGATGATGTACATATGC
>NC_051414.1:27448085-27448714 GCF_015228065.2 Penaeus monodon
TTACTTAGATATAATACTTGAGAAAGACAAAATTTGCAAAGGCTCTGCCATGCGCGGACGCGTCTCCACGAACGCCAACCTCATAGCAACATTTTCCCTTCCTCATTTTCTGTCGCCTTTTCATATTCTCCACATTCTTCTTTTCAATCATCACTTTTAAAGAAAAAGAACATTAACGTAAAGAACAGAAAAAAAAGAATAAGGACGTATAAGCATTTTATTTCGCGCGCAAAATGCAATGAGCCATTTTGCACCACATCCAATTCGCGGCACAAATTACAATTCTAAAATACGCCTTTCCCCCCGCGCCCTTCCTCCTATTATCATACACAATATGCTCTCAACATAATTGCTCTATGACATTTTTGACTTAGACTTCTACTCCCGGCGCGGGGTGGGGGATGGAGGGGATAAAAATAAGGGTACCAATTTAGATGCAAATAGGCTTGAATGAAAATCGGCAAAATGTCCCACGGAATTCACAAGAAAAAGTCTTTCGCTCTCGGTGACATATGATAATTTCTCAAATTCTTTGCATATATACAGGAGGGAAGCTCCCAAAAAATATAATCTGGAAAACGTTCGTCCCAACCGCTGGTCAGGACTTTTTCTCTCTACCATCAGCGAAG
>NC_051414.1:27448775-27448854 GCF_015228065.2 Penaeus monodon
GATCATGGTTCACGTGAGGTTCGGGGTTTTGTTTCCTTGTCATATCAGGAGACGCTTCTCTCAGTGTTATGGGACGTTG
>NC_051414.1:27449928-27450155 GCF_015228065.2 Penaeus monodon
CTATTAAGGAGACTAGAAGATATTTAAATGTATCTGAATATGCTAATTACCCAATGATCTCAATCTTACCGTCTTTTTAGCATCTTTTCTTATCATGAATCGTTTACATTTCCTCTTAATGATGAGGAAATGAAAATTTTTAAATGCAAGTGCAAAAGGTACCAAACGTTTTATCATTTTTGCTTTTTTGATTAAGATTATTTGCAAGTTTATTGTTATCTGTAGGG
>NC_051414.1:27451183-27451301 GCF_015228065.2 Penaeus monodon
CAGAGACACTCAGGCAGGCAGGCCAAAATACAGAGTAAAAAATACAGACAGACAGAAACTCAAACCAGAATCTCCGATAACCCCCCCCTCTATAGTATTAACCCCACGCTCATCTTGA
>NC_051414.1:27451344-27451560 GCF_015228065.2 Penaeus monodon
TCACGACACGAGAACGTAACCGCCGTTCATTCGCTCGAACCTCTTGAAGCACGGCCGATCTTGCTCACCGGTTATCCGAATTAACCATTAATCTTCCGGATCCGCTCGGGTATCGGGCGTTTATTATGGTGGGTTAGCTCGATCCGGTTAATCTCTGAATTCTTATATCGGCGCCCAGCAGTTTCGCTTTGGGAAAGGGGTGTGGGGTGTGTTGGG
>NC_051414.1:27451896-27451979 GCF_015228065.2 Penaeus monodon
ATGCAGCTCGTGTGGTTGAGAGGGGGGTGGGGTTTGGATCAGTAGGGGAAGGAGGGGGGGTTGATTCTAATAGTAATGGGGTA
>NC_051414.1:27453171-27453347 GCF_015228065.2 Penaeus monodon
GAGATAGAAGCGAGAGGAGATAGAGGAGCAGCATAAATCTCTTTCAAATCTTAACCTGCGCTCGCTCGTCTCCGCTTCAATATAAAACGAGTTTACAGAACTTAATGCCTTGACATTTCCTCGTCGGTGAAATGATTATAATCTCTACGAGTTTCAAAAAGAAAATCAGAATTAAA
>NC_051414.1:27453411-27453510 GCF_015228065.2 Penaeus monodon
AAGAATTAAAAATATCACTTGATTATGGTTCATTGTGAAATGCCAACGGTGCATTTGCTATTAGTTTTTTTTCTAGTAAGGATTAGATCTTATTTTCGT
>NC_051414.1:27454063-27454214 GCF_015228065.2 Penaeus monodon
ACTCCCTTTCACCCCAAATGTACATCTTTCTATTCTCTTTGATAAGTGTTCCTGCGTTTATCAAAGTCTACATTATACATAATTTTCACTCTACGGATATTCTTCAATCACTCTTTTCTAACTCGGTTTTCCAGTCTTAATTTAGTTGGGA
>NC_051414.1:27454781-27455036 GCF_015228065.2 Penaeus monodon
AACTAAAGGAGGCAGAAAAGGGAGAAAGGTGCCGTGATGTAAAGGGGTTTGGGTAAAGGGGGGGAGGGGGGAGGGGGTTAAGAATCACTGCCCTCTACTGGCCTTTTATTGTCTGGCTTTCCTTTCACACTATTGATATATATTTTTGTTTCTGAAACTCTCTGCAGCAATTTTTCACTTGCTGAGTCCAAAAGGCGTTGAATTCCACGTATGTATATAGGCTGTAGCTTCCCTCGAGGTGTGTGTCTGTTCCTT
>NC_051414.1:27456199-27456441 GCF_015228065.2 Penaeus monodon
TCCACCAAAGAATGTCAACAACGTAGAAGGAGAAGGAAGGGAAGTATGAATAATTACGGAGGAGAAACACAATACGTCGAGTGATGATTGATGGAAAGCGAGGGGAAGAGGAGAGAGGGGAAGTGAAGGAAGGGAGAAGAGGGAAGGAGGAGGAGAAGGGGAGGGAGGGAGAGGGGAGTGAGGGGAAAGGCAAAAAAATTTTGGTTATTAAGAAAAGAATGTCGTTCATAAAGAAACTCATC
>NC_051414.1:27456492-27456565 GCF_015228065.2 Penaeus monodon
TCTATCTATCAAAAAATTCTTCACCGCGTTTGTCTATCTATCGATCTATCAACATACCCTAAAACTTCTGTTT
>NC_051414.1:27456594-27456823 GCF_015228065.2 Penaeus monodon
TCTTAATCAACTTTTTTGAATCATTTATTTATCATTAATCATTTTATCAACTCGTACCGAACTCTTGACTCACTTTTTTGACACCTTTTTTTACACAACCGGAAATCCGTTTATGAAACGATAAGACAAAATTGTTTCTTTCACCACCTGCCCACTATATATCATATACAGGGAAACCACTTTCTGGGTAACATGTGCTATCCAATAACACTTTTGCCATCGTCATGTC
>NC_051414.1:27457323-27457516 GCF_015228065.2 Penaeus monodon
GGATCGTAAAATGCAACATCTGCCACCACACCTGTATATTTTTTTTTCTATTTTCAGATCAGAATGATTATGTATATGAAATATGAATATAAAAGTTGGAATCAAAATTTTATTTATTATCATATCAATTTCTTTGTTTGTTTGTCCTTTATGAATTACTTCGATTTCAAAGGATATTAAGCCCAAGCTATTT
>NC_051414.1:27459535-27459704 GCF_015228065.2 Penaeus monodon
GTCCACCGGTTCGATAACCCCAGTACAAATAGTACAATACCTGACAAAGGAAGTTCGTCAAAAAACAAAAGAATTCGAGAAAAAAGAAATCCTAATCATATCATGGAGAATATTAGGCACAGTATCACCTGGACTAAGAAGAGGACACATCAAACAACAATAACATCCG
>NC_051414.1:27459739-27459981 GCF_015228065.2 Penaeus monodon
TTCAGAAGTTTGCAAAATTGACACCACATCACAACAGTCGCCTTTTTTTTACCATTTCCAACATCAATTTCATCTATTTAACTGCTACAGTATCTAAGGAAGCCGTCTTTCCATACGTCTTTAGAACATCAAATAACACACAAGGCAGCTTTGGATTCGTTGAGAAGGTATAAAACGTAATACAATAAATTCGTATAAATAGTACTACGATATTGTGGTATCAGTTGTTACTCGAAACTGAC
>NC_051414.1:27460389-27460549 GCF_015228065.2 Penaeus monodon
ACATCATAAGATACGCTTGTCTGAGAGATTGGTGATGATTAGACTAAAGCAACATCTCCTAATAACATCGCTGTGTTTCGTATAGTAATTACCCGTTAATTATCAACCAGATGTCACCACCAGCCCTTCACATGTCAATTAACATCAAAATCATCAACGC
>NC_051414.1:27461169-27461411 GCF_015228065.2 Penaeus monodon
TGTGACGTCATCGGCCTCTCCGTGACAGACATCCGGGCCTCCAGGTGAGCGCGGGCGTGTCAGGTGTAACGCGCATTTGTTTCCTGTCATAACATTTGTAGTTTTCGGTTCTCACGCTTCTCAGGTATCTTCTTATTCTTTCTTTTTATACTATTCTCCGTCTCGTTATTCGTCTCTTTCTTCTTACGTTTTTACTGTTTTTTGTTTTTTTTCTTCATACTTTTTTCTTCCTTCTCACCATC
>NC_051414.1:27461874-27462157 GCF_015228065.2 Penaeus monodon
ACAGATGGAGAGAAAAAAGAGAAATTTCTTCGATCACTCCTTCACAACTCCTTATCAATTATCCCATTCACCCTCCCAACCCCCTCCTCTCTACCCATCCTGCCCACCCCTCACGACACCTTACACCCCCTTACCCACACTCCCCCCTCACCCCCCCCCCCAATCTGCCGCGTTACGCCACATCGCAGAGAAATAAGTCATTGCGCCCATCGGCCAGCGGGCGCGAGGCAGCTGAGGTGGCCTGTGACGGCGAGGTGGGCGTGAGAGGGTTTAAGTGTGACGT
>NC_051414.1:27462490-27462562 GCF_015228065.2 Penaeus monodon
AATGAGGAATAAAAAAGAGGAAAGAGGGTTTCTTTCTCTTCCTGTTACTCCTTTGACATTATTATACGTGTT
>NC_051414.1:27462616-27462776 GCF_015228065.2 Penaeus monodon
CCTTTCCATTTTTCGCATTTTTTTGCTTGTTATGATTATTGTTTTGCTGTTGTTTTCTCCTTCCTAATTTGCATCCGTTTCCTGATCATATTTGTTGTTGTCTTTGCTTCCTCCCCATTCTTCTTGTCATTTTTTTTCTTAATCATAATCGTAAATATAA
>NC_051414.1:27463006-27463152 GCF_015228065.2 Penaeus monodon
CCCAACAGACGTGGTCATGCCTCACTCCTCTTCTGCAGCGCAATCACCAGTCCCAGCCACACACGCCTTCGCTCTCTCCGTTTCAATTAGCCTCAGCGGTTACCTGCTGAAACAGATGATCCCCATTTGTCAAATCACCTTTGACA
>NC_051414.1:27463202-27463774 GCF_015228065.2 Penaeus monodon
TTCTACCTTCCCTGCCGTCTCCTTTTCCTCTTCTTCCTCCCCTCCTTCTACCTCTTTCTACTTTCTTCTACCTCCTTTCTTTCTCTTCTGTCTGCTTTATTCCTATTTTCCCCGCATTTTCCTTTCCTCTATCTCTCCCTTTTCGTCTGTATTTCTTCTCTCACTCCTCTCTATAGCCCTTCCTTTCCTTCTCTTCCCTCTCCTAATCTCTCCCTCCTTTCTCCTTTCGTTTCTAACCTACTCCTTTCCCTACTCATTTCCCCATCCTCACTGTATTCTGCCTATTCCTCTCCTTCAATCCTCTCCCTCTCCCTCCCCCCCTCTATCTTATCCCCATCCTCGCGCAATCACCTCCTCCCCCCCTCCTTCCCCCTTCCCCCTTTTCCTAACAACCCACTCACTCCCCTATCCTCTCCCCACTCACCCCGCCCACCAGCCCACCAGTCTCTTCCCCACAATGGCAACCAAGCACCTTTTTCCCCACCTCAAACCCTCTCCTATCCTTCCCTCTCTCCTTACACGACCACCGAACCACCTCCTTCCACTCCCAAGCCCAAACTCCACCTTCCCCA
>NC_051414.1:27463861-27464039 GCF_015228065.2 Penaeus monodon
GCCTCCACCTCACACCTGTCCTCGCTCCTGCCAATTAGGTGGCGGGTCTTGCCTCATTACCTCTCTCATGAAGGAATCAAAATACACATTGATCTTCCCATTAGGCGATCGCGAGGAGGAGCAATTTTCGAAGCCCGGTTTCCGTTGCCGACGCTCTTGATTTATGGCGTCTTGGGGA
>NC_051414.1:27464177-27464241 GCF_015228065.2 Penaeus monodon
GAAACGTGAACGAGACACGAACAGACAAACACACACACCTTCAGCTCAGACATAAAACGGATAG
>NC_051414.1:27464272-27464621 GCF_015228065.2 Penaeus monodon
TAGATTGAATTAAGACCCAAATTAACCCACGATCATCAATTTGCCTCACCCCCCCCCACCCTACCTCCCCTACGAACCCCATACCCCTTTTCCCCCACTCGCCCCCCTCCCCCACTCACCCCCTCCCCACTCACCCCCTCCCCCACTCACCCCCACTCCCCACTCACCTCCTCCCCCCACTCACCTCCTCCCCCCACTCACCCCCACTCCCCACTCCCCCACTCACCCCTCTACCTCCCCTCCCCTCCCCCATCCCCGCCTTGTGCTGCGAAACCGTGACGTCTTGTTCCTAATACACACTGTAAACTCAGTCTATACAAAGGGGTGTGGAAGAGGGATGAAGATTGTG
>NC_051414.1:27464743-27464971 GCF_015228065.2 Penaeus monodon
CTCGCATGAGCTTTCCCTGTTTCGTTGCCTCTTGGTATGGCTTTCGTCTTTTGACGGTCGGTTGTCGTGTAGGTCTATGGTGGTGTGGTTTCTTGACATCTTTTTGAAAGAGTATGTCTTTAGCTGTATTGTCTCCATTGAAAACGTCAGTTTATTCACACAACACACCCCTTCTCTCACTAACGGTCACAAACTAACTCATCATCTCTCTTCTCGTCCTTCTTCAAT
>NC_051414.1:27465092-27465395 GCF_015228065.2 Penaeus monodon
GCATTCCACCTTCGTTCTGCCCTTATAGTCTTCATAATTCGCAGCGAAAATGAAAGAAGAGAACCTCCCCTCCCCCCCCACCCTTCCCCCCTTCCTCCAACCCCCTTTATCATCCCACCCTCACCCACCTCACGGGCTCTCGTGTGCCTCCCTCCCTCCGCTTTCCTGGTATTTGAATGCAAGCGTTTTGCTGAATTTTTACGCTATTATATTTTTCTTTCGTTTCTTTTGGTGAGTAACGGGAGATCATTCGTTATGTGTGTTTGGGAGCTACTCTAGTTTAGATTTTATTTCTTATTCTTT
>NC_051414.1:27466094-27466305 GCF_015228065.2 Penaeus monodon
CGGAAGCAGGAATATGCACACAAGCGTGACACAACTCTACGGACCAGCGCGCCACCTTTCACGCATCGTCACTGAAGGCTCGAGACATAGCAACTTAACGCTTATCATAAACACAATAGTCGCCTTTGACGTTGATATTTCGGGTTTTGTTCAGAGTCTTAGGCCTATGGACAGTTCCTCCCTTCCTTATTATCTTCTCCACTGAGTTCTG
>NC_051414.1:27467001-27467081 GCF_015228065.2 Penaeus monodon
CTTGTTAAAAAGTAATAAGCTGTGGTTACTATAGAAATTATAGTTCATGTGTGTATGTGTTTATACATGTGTATGTTTGC
>NC_051414.1:27467168-27467391 GCF_015228065.2 Penaeus monodon
CGTATATGTTTGTGGCGCAACCTTGGACAAGTTAAGAGGCAACGAGCAGAGAGAGGATGGGTGCGGCTCAAATCTGCGTAGACCAGCCAGCATCCCTCAAGTACACCGCGTAAGGAGAGCGGAGTAGCGAGCGGTTCCAGCTTTAGCAGATAAGCGCTAAGGAGGTTATCGCAAAGTCGCTCGACGGACAGTCCAATCAGTCAAAGCCTCGGGTATGGACGTG
>NC_051414.1:27467708-27467840 GCF_015228065.2 Penaeus monodon
TCAAACGCACTGCGTCCTGGAGCGTGTGTCCGAGACGAAGGACAGAAAAAAAAAACGAATCCACAGCAACACCTCGAAAGGACACTTATTCCCGTGCGTGGGCTTTCATGGCCGCTCTTAATTAGACACTTA
>NC_051414.1:27467894-27468473 GCF_015228065.2 Penaeus monodon
AAACGCGACAGAACGCGCGCTATCGGAACTAACCTCCGGTCCATCATATCGGCGCGCGCCCGCCCGCCATCGCGCCGGCGTCACCGATAAAAGCGCGGGGAATTAATCTAAGAAGGCGCGGACATGCTCCCTGGCGACTTTTTCCGCCCATTCGGTCGGACATTATAAGTTGTCATTTCGGCGGCGTCATTTGTCTGTGTCGTTAATAACTTATCAATTTACATTGGCCTTGGCGGATCTGTGGGGGGTTGGTGGGGGGCGAGGGGGGGGGGGTGAGGGCGGGCAGGTGGTGGTGGTAGGGAGGGGGAGGGAGGCAGAGAGGGGGTGAGGGTGGGGTGGTGCTAGGGAGGGGGAGGGAGGCAGAGAGGGGGTGTGGGTGAGGTGGTGGTGGGGAGGGGGAGGGTGTTGGAGGGGTGGAGTTGGGGAGGGATTGAGGTAATGAGGGAGGAGAGTTAGAGGGGTAGGGGAGGAAAGGAGGGGGTTAGAGAGTGGGGGTTGAGAGGCTATGAAGGTGAGGTGAAAGAGGGGTAGAGATAGGGGTGGAAGGGAGGTCAGAAAAGTTTATATGGTGGGGGGGGT
>NC_051414.1:27468739-27468842 GCF_015228065.2 Penaeus monodon
GCATAATCTTGAAAATGCTAATGGGGCAATTAATCAAACAGAC
The DNA here is from genome assembly GCF_015228065.2 of Penaeus monodon. NCBI lineage: Eukaryota > Metazoa > Arthropoda > Malacostraca > Decapoda > Penaeidae > Penaeus > Penaeus monodon. Next base: position 27,468,783 of record NC_051414.1, read on the forward strand.
TGACTACAGATCGACAAACAAGACTCATGGCTTGTCAAGACACCTTTGAAAAATGAGGAA
>NC_051414.1:27470081-27470229 GCF_015228065.2 Penaeus monodon
TTCCAGGAATGGGCGCCCTCGTCCATCGCCCCGAGGAAAGGGGGTAACGTCCCTCCCCCATTCACCCTTCTCGACAATGACCAAAAAGTTGTATAAAATGTAAACACTCAGGTAAACCCCATTTATGGAAAAAGAGGAAGAGAAGGCT
>NC_051414.1:27470298-27470368 GCF_015228065.2 Penaeus monodon
TGGTCTCGAGGCTTTTGACCCTTTAGTGAAGGGAGGAGAGGGAAGGTTGGGGAAAGGGAGGTGGGGGTCG
>NC_051414.1:27470860-27471062 GCF_015228065.2 Penaeus monodon
GGAGGCAAAAAAGGGAGGAAAAGGAGGGAGAGGAAAAAAAGGAAGGCACTGTGAGGGGGGGGGGGAGAGGAGGGGAAGGAGGGAGAACCTATAGAAAATTTCACGGAGAATCTCGCTTTTTCTCACGAAACAGGAAACAAAAGTAATTAATCGCCTTCTGGCATATAGGCTTCAAAGGAGGTCGATCTTTTAACTGATAATT
>NC_051414.1:27471107-27471199 GCF_015228065.2 Penaeus monodon
TGGATAATTACAAAGAAAAAACAGTTGAGGTTACATCCGGTTCGGTAACGATGCAGTTAACCAGCGATATATAGCATTTAGATCAGAGGAAA
>NC_051414.1:27471241-27471319 GCF_015228065.2 Penaeus monodon
GTTTCTCTTATTTCATTACGATTTTTATTAATTTAGATAATCGAAATATCGGTTGAAATTAACACATAAAACCACTTT
>NC_051414.1:27471738-27471834 GCF_015228065.2 Penaeus monodon
CCAGATGCGCTTTCTGCCTCCAAGATGTCACGCTGTATCTTCTCCCCCTCTCTTTCTCTTTTTTTGTGTGTGTGTTAGTTCCGCTAACGTAATTCC
>NC_051414.1:27472252-27472627 GCF_015228065.2 Penaeus monodon
TCACCGTCTGGATCCTTTTCGGAGGAACCTGACCCACGCTTGTCACTCAAAATCAGCCTCGTTCACGGACAGCTGGACAGGGGGGGGGGGTTAAAGGGGGCGGGGGAGGAGGGGGTTAAAGGGGGCGGGGGAGGAGGGGGTTAAAGGGGGCGGGGGAGGGGGTTAAAGGGGGGGGGGCGGGGGGGAGGGGGTTAAAGGGGGCGGGGGAGGGGGTTAAAGGGGGCGGGGGGAAGGGGTTAAAGGGGGCGGGGGAGGGGGCTAAAGGGGGGGGGTGAATGGAAACAGAGGGAGGGGGGGGGTGAAAGGCGTCTGTGGGAAGAGTGAGCGAAAGTTATTTATTTACTTGATTTGTCTCCACGATTTTTACTTTTTTCA
>NC_051414.1:27473898-27474485 GCF_015228065.2 Penaeus monodon
AAAGACTAAAAGTGACCGCCATTTGATTTAAGTTTCCCCTCCTTAAAAAGTCAAATTCCAAGCGCAAGAAAACGAGAATCCGACGCAAAGAAAACGACAAATGATCGACAATTTTGAATAAAGAAATCTAAAAAGATAAAACATTGTAAAAAATATGTGTAAGGAATAGAAAAAAAAAGTTCACAAACATCCTCCAAATGACTGATAGAATCGTTTATTTTCATTCATCTTTGAACTAAATTTTAATGCAGGTTAATTGACAACGTTGCAGACGGAATGTCCATATTAGGAAGCGAAGGCGAGAGAAGAGAGGAAAAAAGAGAAAACGAGAGAAAGAAAGAAAACGGAATGTGTCTCAAGATTTCTCGGTTGAGAAGAATATTTTTAATTGAGTAATCTCGTAATCCCTTTTTATTGCAATGATCTGTCGGTTGCACGTTTCCTCTGCTTTCATTATCCTGTATTACTGCTATTTAGTCCTTCGATTTTTTTGTATTTATAATTCTCCTTCCATTTTCAAGTCACATCAAAACGCATTTTTTAAAATTGCAGTCAAGTATTTGTTTATTTTATTTGTTTACTCGATT
>NC_051414.1:27474725-27474978 GCF_015228065.2 Penaeus monodon
TTCCCTCTTGGGTCTCACGGGTGAAGTTCTCATTTTTTTTTTTATCATTGTTGTCTCGCATCCGGAATCTGGAGTTATTTATTATCTTTAACTTTATTATAATTACTATTGGCGTTTTTAGTGATCTTGTCATAATAATCTTTAATATCATCCTAGCGATTAAGGTTATCATTGTTAACGGCATCATCTTAAACGTTAATTTGCTGCCGTTACTAGTGATACTTGTTGCCGTTAACGGTATTAGCAATATTTT
>NC_051414.1:27475257-27475333 GCF_015228065.2 Penaeus monodon
TTATCATATATGACTCCGTTTTATCACTTTGATCTTTCATGGTAGATAAGGTTATACCATTAAACACGAATATCTC
>NC_051414.1:27475458-27475783 GCF_015228065.2 Penaeus monodon
CTTATGTACTGTATCTTCATCATACGAATTTTTTAAGTTAAATTTGTAAAATTCTCATCAAAATTATATAAAAAATATACCATTCATTAATACTCATTCTGTATAAAGACATCATCATTATCATCACCAAAATCAACCTTTATTTATAAGAGAAATTAAGATGAGAAAAAAAGAGAGAAAGGTGAAAGTTTATACGAAAGCCTATTGGTTGGAGATGACCGTTCAAACTGTAAATGAACAATGAACAATGAGCAAAATAGAGAGTGAGATTTCGATACTTGGACAATTTACTAAATTGTGAAAAGAACAGGAGATAGGACGTGCC
>NC_051414.1:27475983-27476108 GCF_015228065.2 Penaeus monodon
ACTGAGACTCGTTCTCCACGTAATGCTATAAGGGAAGTCATGATTGATCACAGAAAAGTCCACGGCTATTAGAATCAGACAAAGAAAAGGGAAAAAGAAACAAACAAACAAAAAAGGAATCTCTG
>NC_051414.1:27476127-27476225 GCF_015228065.2 Penaeus monodon
AAGACAACACCTTAGGGCCATTCTGGGAACAAATACAGAGTCCTCCCTACTGGGTGAATGCGCAGGAACAAATGGCATGGGGCGTGTGTGTGACTGAA
>NC_051414.1:27476592-27476858 GCF_015228065.2 Penaeus monodon
TAGTCTAGAGGTTGACATAGACTTGACTTTTGTCTATCTTCTCCAAAGAACCAAGAAAAAAAAATAGAATTCTACGGAACACCTTTTGAGCCAATAATTGATCGTCGCCGTTTCTGAATGGGGGAGGAATTCTCGCCGACGATAACAGGTGCGCTGGTCGTGACTCTGCGCCGAGAGGATCCGGAACGTGTGTTTATTGTTCCTGAAAGCGGAGGGAATACATTTCATGCTACTGACCCTGGTGTGTTTCAGGGTTTTTTTCTTTC
>NC_051414.1:27477627-27478086 GCF_015228065.2 Penaeus monodon
CAAATACAAAAAGATGACATACTTTTATTATATACAAGAACACAACACCCACACCAACATGGCACTCAGCATGGCACTGTGTGGCGTATAGTGAACCCTCACCCAAAAGAAGGAATCATAAAGCGTGCCATATCAAGTCAGCTGATCTCAGACCACGTGACGGCACCGCGTACGGCGAGGCAATGGCACTGTGCCATACTACGGGCGAGCTACACTCTAAAGTTCGTGCTCTTATGCTGAGTGCCGTGGTGTTACGTACCTTCGTGTTTCGGTATGAGGGAGAGGCATGAGGTATGTGCTTAGGGAATGCATGGTGACCGTAATGATGATGATGTTGAACCAGGCTTGTAGAACCAGACACAGGTGCAAGAGGGTTATGTGTACAGACAAGAAATATGAATATGATGTAAGGAACTTAACTATTTACATGACGAATAATATATTGCAGAGCCTTAAAAC
>NC_051414.1:27481356-27481534 GCF_015228065.2 Penaeus monodon
GTTCACTTATCAGGTGATCACACTCTATCGACTGATTAATATTTAATATACGTTCTCCTTCCTCCATGCAAATACAGCAGACCTGATATCAGTCACGATTAATTCCATACGAAAAAGCCATAAATGAACGCAAGAGCAACATAACCCCAACATCCCCAGAAAAACTAAACGCTATATA
>NC_051414.1:27481665-27482147 GCF_015228065.2 Penaeus monodon
TATGTGTGTGTGTGTATATATGTATATAAACATTTAATAACCAAAGACAACCTGTAACCACAGAGGCGACGTAACCACGACTACCTAGACGCCAGGTGAAGCCTCCCCCCCCAACCCGCCCCCCGTCTTCACAGGAACTTCATGATATAGTGCGATGACCTTAATGTAATTAATTGCGTCTCGCCCCCCAGGTAAGAGGTACCCCTAACGCACTCTGCCCAACGCACTCTGCCCAACGCACTCTGCCCAACGCACTCTGCCCAACGCACTCTGCCCAACGCACTCTGCCCAACGCACTCTGCCCAACGCACTCTGCCCAACGCACTCTGCCCAACGCACTCTGCCCAACGCATTCTGCCCAACGCACTCTGCCCAACGCACTCTGCCCAACGCACTCACAAGGGCTGGCCGCTGTCTGTGGGTTTTGTTTTAAGAGTTCCTGGTGTTATTTGGTCTTTTTCTAGATTGTTATTCACTTTTGG
>NC_051414.1:27483220-27483439 GCF_015228065.2 Penaeus monodon
TCGCGTGACACTCGAAGGCCCTCAGACCATCAGTGACACTCGACTGAATCCCACTTTCTTCCCCCGAAAGCGGGATGACCAGGAATTTCTTGAGGTTCATATGTCCAGTCTGAAGGGTCCGTCTAAAGCGGATGTGGTTAGATTTCTATTGGCCTTATTTGATTATCATTGTTATCTTTTAGGTTCGCAAGAGGGGTGAAGGTGATACAGATGCACACG
>NC_051414.1:27483631-27483800 GCF_015228065.2 Penaeus monodon
CTGTTACAAATGCACCCATTTAATAGCAAACGAGTTATTGAAGGCACAGATCCCTCGACGCGGCCTCAACGGCACGGCGGCCACGTGAAGCAGCTGATGGGAACCGCGCGCGCAAGCCGTTGCTCGTTTGAAAGCGAAGCGCGACTCTGGCGATAAAGAAATGCTGCAG
>NC_051414.1:27484194-27484486 GCF_015228065.2 Penaeus monodon
CCGCCCCCCAAAGCACAGGAGCGGCGGCGTCCGTTCGCCATCGTCCCCGCGAGTCGCTGCCGAGCGCTCATTAGCCGTCCGCTGGAGTTGTTCCCGGCTGCGGCTTCGACACTTTGCGATCGAACGCGGCGGGGAAGCGTGGTGTGTGTGTGTGGGGGGGGGGGGAGTGGGGGTTAGGGGGGGAGATGTGGGAGGGAAAAAGGGGGGAAGGGGGAGTGGGGGTTAGGGGGGGGAGATGTGGGAGGGAAAAAGGGGGGGGAGGGGAGAGGATAGGGAAGGGTGGTGGGGAACC
>NC_051414.1:27484700-27485227 GCF_015228065.2 Penaeus monodon
AAATTTTCACCCTCCCCTCCCCCCCCCATTCGAAAATGAGCGTCATTCGCACAAAAGATGGAATTTTTGAGTGTTTGTTCGTTGCCAGATACCGCAATTACTTGGAATTTGGAATTATACCGCGACTACACGCTCTTCCTGATTATCTATAATTGTTACTGCTAATTTTCTATAATCAGCTCGCAATAGTTTTGGATGCTGAGAAAAAAAAAAAAATCTTTAACATTTTTCTTTGAACTTTTTTTGTCTTTTTTTTTGGGGGGGAGGGGGGAAGGCGAGGGGGAATTTTTGGTTATTGAAATATCTTAATTTTTTTTTCCCAAATCTTTATTGGAATATCAGATGCTACAATATATAAAGCCAATTGGATATAGATTGAATTAAAATCGCATTTGCTACATTATCTGGCAGAAGAAACTAAAGAATTTATTTCATTCATATCAGTATTTTTTTTCTTCTTTTAACATCTTTCTCTCATTAACAAAAATCAAAATGTGCAGTCTATAGAATCGAAAAGAAAATCAGAC
>NC_051414.1:27485300-27485426 GCF_015228065.2 Penaeus monodon
CAAGTTTCGATATGCAGATGAATCCACGAACGCAGCACCGGATACCGCATGCATCCGGATCTAGCAAAAGCGAAACATAGCATCTTCTCACAATTCATTTTAAGACATTAAGTCTTCTTCATGGAG
>NC_051414.1:27485645-27485764 GCF_015228065.2 Penaeus monodon
TCTGCCAGGTTGTTAAGGCGCGGAGGTTGAGGTTGTTCACGCTGCGACGATAACAAAAGGTTTTAGACAAGGTCGGTGATTCCTCTTGGCTACTGTCATGGTGATCCGAATCTGACACC
>NC_051414.1:27486375-27486450 GCF_015228065.2 Penaeus monodon
GTGTCTTTAACCAAAGTACTTTCAACATACGTGTCATATTTTTTATGTTTTTTCGGAGCTTTTAAAAGGGTTTAT
>NC_051414.1:27487755-27487975 GCF_015228065.2 Penaeus monodon
ACGCTGTAAGGAGAAACTTCGCTAATTATGAACAGGGTGTCTCTCCGCGTTAATTTCCCGACATCTCGCATTTTATAGCGACCAACGAACGAGGGGGAAAAACATACACAAAAAAAAAGGCGTTAATGTGACTGCTCGTTGCATTTAACCTGCATTTCGTAGATTGAAATAAAAACCATAAGGAAAGGAATATAATGCGATATCCATGTGTGTATATATA
>NC_051414.1:27488116-27488218 GCF_015228065.2 Penaeus monodon
CGTTTTATTTATATCGGTCTCTCAAAATAGACTTTTCTCTTTCACTATTTCCTGTTTTTTTTGCCTCAAGTTACATTTATTTTTTCTTATCTCCGTTTCTTC
>NC_051414.1:27488524-27488699 GCF_015228065.2 Penaeus monodon
CATTCCATCAAACCCCCTCCCTCCTCCTCCCACCCTTTACCCCCCCCCCAATATAATTCCGAATTCCCACCTCTCCTTCCCTTCCTAAGACATCTTAAGATCCGTTTTTGAATTCGCTACAAGTCTGTCTTAAGTCGCCGTCACTCACAGTTGCCAAGCCGACGAGTAAACCTGC
>NC_051414.1:27489029-27489206 GCF_015228065.2 Penaeus monodon
ATAAACGAAATAGAAATAGATCCCACGCCGCTAGAATCGACAAAGACATTCGTGACATGCGAGGAAATGACAACAACACCTTTTTCACGACATTATACTCTGTTCGTGAAAAGGAAGATCGCTAGACACTCCCTCTTCATTATCTTCCTGTCTTCTTGGAGTTTTGTCGCTCGCTCG
>NC_051414.1:27490307-27490395 GCF_015228065.2 Penaeus monodon
GAAGGTATCTTGACCCCGAGTTCACGGCCTTGTCTCGCGGCGCCGATGCTCGAGTTGTGTCGAGAACCGATTGTCTCTTGATGTAGAT
>NC_051414.1:27490758-27490825 GCF_015228065.2 Penaeus monodon
CGTGCGGGCCGTTATTGCCCAGGGAGGAGGAGGGGGGGGGGGAGATTCATAGCAATTGGATATCAAA
>NC_051414.1:27490861-27490927 GCF_015228065.2 Penaeus monodon
CCTTATATTCAATATTTGCTTTCTATGTACAGTTTCCCTTCCCCTCATAGCCTTTTTCCCTTCCCC
>NC_051414.1:27491240-27491312 GCF_015228065.2 Penaeus monodon
ACTTGTAGTTTTATAAAGTACTTATTTATAAATGGTTTGTTAAGATCTGTGTTAATGTGTTAAAGATATCAT
>NC_051414.1:27491448-27491531 GCF_015228065.2 Penaeus monodon
ATTATTCATTCTCATTCAAACCTTTTATACAGAGATATTGATATTATTGTTGGTTTGTTGTTGATATCATCCTCATGATTGCT
>NC_051414.1:27491649-27491762 GCF_015228065.2 Penaeus monodon
CCTCCCTCTTCCTCGGGCAGTTCTCCTCGCAGTTGCATCGCGCACTTTGTCCGTTTTCTCTTCCATTTCTTTTTATGTCTCATTTTCTCTTTCGTTTATCGTCCCTCCCCCTA
>NC_051414.1:27492112-27492268 GCF_015228065.2 Penaeus monodon
TTTTTTAATCCCCCTCTTTTTTTAATCCCTCCCCCCCTCCTTCGCCCCGCCCCCTTTCATTCTCACACACAAACCTGACATTGCATGTTTTACCAGACAAACACATCAACGTAAGTACAAGCTGTCTCGACATGCAACCGTGTGCAGGTAGGCTCT
>NC_051414.1:27492522-27492652 GCF_015228065.2 Penaeus monodon
GTCTGCCTATCTGCATCCCCCACTCCCCCTGTTATCCACTGCACATCAATTGCCATTGCAAAAGATTTGAAAATGCAATGAAGCTCAAATGTTGCAACCAGATCGACAATTGATATTCAATTAATGGTAT
>NC_051414.1:27493136-27493209 GCF_015228065.2 Penaeus monodon
AACCTGCACAAGCACAATCTGCAATATTTCCCCTTTCCTTTTGCGAATCATGGTCCCGCGCAGAAAAGACCCG
>NC_051414.1:27493895-27494076 GCF_015228065.2 Penaeus monodon
CGGCATAATGGATAATGAAATCAAGATTGCCGCCGCGCACGGGCATGTGCGTGGGGTCGGACTTGTGTGTGCAAACTCTCCACTTATGGCAGAGTGACATGACATACATATACTTTCTGTGTGCCTGATACGTGTGTTTGTTTCCGTGTCTGTTGCTTGATGTCTTTCTAGTTTGGTTTGC
>NC_051414.1:27494111-27494176 GCF_015228065.2 Penaeus monodon
GGGGGGGTCATATTTTCTTGTTTCTTTGTGTGTTTATTTTTCTTGTGATCACCTGAGAAGTGAAT
>NC_051414.1:27494620-27494890 GCF_015228065.2 Penaeus monodon
TTGTTCTTTACTCTTTCTCCCGTTATTTTTCTTTTCATTTTATCCGTTCTTTTCGTATTGGTTGTTTGATTATAATAATTTGCTCGTCTCCTTTCAGGAAGCTCTCCTCTCATTCGTACATCTTTCTTTTGTCACTGCATTAAACTCTTGTCTCTACTCAGTATTTTCTCTTTAGGATATGTTTTGCTCATGTTCTTATCCTTTCTTTTTAGTTTCATTTTATTCTTCCTTTCAAAAGGAACTGGCACTTTCTTTCCGGATTTCGATAAG
>NC_051414.1:27495229-27495906 GCF_015228065.2 Penaeus monodon
GGTTCGAGAAGTACCATGGAAGCCTCATGGCTGCTTCACAGAGCCTCAATGTTAAACCTGTTTTGATTATATGATAGCTGTATGCTATGTATGGAAATAGTCATATACAGATCTATAGTAAACCTACACCCCTGGAGGAGTAAGGTGACTCGTCTTCTTACTAAAAGAGGCGTGGGGTGCCCCTTAGGTCTTCTGGCTGTGGTTTTGCTCCTTGGCCAAGATACAATAACCACTGAGCCCCCGAAACGTGAAGCCATGGATGAAGATAGTGCTTCAACTCGTACGTTTATGGTTAGAATATCAAGATGCAGAGCAGAAGTTACCACTAGTCTGAAGTCAATGGTTAGGATCATCATCGTCGCGTTGAAAGCACAACGGGGAAAAAACGTTCTGCTTGTCGTTTCCCTCGTCAGTTCATGTAGAGAATGTCACCGAATGATAAGACATAGAGGAGGTGGGCGTGAAGACGTGATAGTCAGCCTGGGAAAGCACTGAGCAAGAGGTGTGTACATACAAATTACTTTTAAGTCGTTGAGAAAAATATGTATTTCGTAATTGCCTATAAAGGTTTCCCACTCCCTATTAATTACATTACGTGTGATTTGTAAGTGATACTCATAACCCATTAATGCGGGAATCAACAGTTATGGAAGAGGGAAGGAGGGGGAGGGATCATA
>NC_051414.1:27496206-27496359 GCF_015228065.2 Penaeus monodon
CGTAGGGGGAAGTGGAAGAATAAAGAGCAAACCATAAGGAGAGAATGGAAGGGAAGGACACACGAAACAGGGGAGGGGAGGGGGGGGGGAGGACAAGAAAAAAGCCATGGCTTAAGAGGGAAAAGGTTTGGAAGCTGTGTTTGTGTGTGTTGC
>NC_051414.1:27496384-27496639 GCF_015228065.2 Penaeus monodon
TGAGTTGACGCGGTTTTGCAAAGGCCTGAGCCCGACCATGTTGAAATGGGTTTATGGTTGCCATCGCTCAGCAACAGACGCCAATATTTCTATTTATTACGCTTTAGTCCTTTTTGACTTTTTCATTCTTGTTTTATTCTCTCTCTTCTTCTTTTTTGTTGTATTTTATTGCCGTTTTCGGCTTTCAAGAGAGGACACTTTGCAAAGAGTTAAGATGGAGCAGCGGTCAAGTTACTTTTATGGGTCTGCCTAGGC
>NC_051414.1:27499474-27499834 GCF_015228065.2 Penaeus monodon
GAAACACAGCAGGCAGATAGACCTGCAACAGAGGCAGAGACAGACAAACAGAACCAACAGGTAGAAAACCACAGGCAATATCCCCAATTATTTCGACTCCCTACCTTTCACCCATACAGAGTCACAGCTTTCATTACCAACAGGGCCATCAATCAAACGACCTTTATTAACCACTATGATGACACAGAACTGATCAATTGCATTCTCGGCTTTCCTTAATTACCCCGAATTATCGGGTGATTTTATTAACTACGCTAAACAGTTGCGTTTGTTGCATGTGTTAATCCATTGCAACGATTAGTTTTGCATTTCGCTTGTTCACTTGCTTGTTGTGGGATTTATTTTAGAATTATTATTTTC
>NC_051414.1:27501289-27501484 GCF_015228065.2 Penaeus monodon
GTCCACTTCTCATTCCTCTCATTCACATGTTCGCCGAAGCCTGTGTTCATCGCCTGGGAAATTTTTGGAAACGGATTTTCTCAAGACATTCCGTTTTCTTTTGTCTTTGATGAGTGACACACCCTTTCGGACACGTCTTCAAGGCTTCACTTCGAAGCTTGAAAGATTTATTTTTTACTTTTTCCTCCTCTTCCC
>NC_051414.1:27501713-27501808 GCF_015228065.2 Penaeus monodon
CGCTTTGTAATTTCTGTGTGTCTTTCTGATTAGTAGTTTCCTCTATATTTTTCTCTTTATCCCTTTTTTGTCTGCCTGTCTTGTCTCTCTTTGTA
>NC_051414.1:27501941-27502139 GCF_015228065.2 Penaeus monodon
TTTCCCTTACCACTTTCTTCACCCTCCCCCCTCCCTTCCATCTATCCCTTGGTATGTAACCCCCACCCCCCCGTCTACCTAAAACAAAGGCCTATCAACCAAAGCCAAAGAAAGGGAGGACTGTTAAAAATTTTAAGGAAAACCGGAGATAAAAAAGACATTTACAGAGATGCGATAACGAGTGAACGGAGAAATGAT
>NC_051414.1:27502216-27502361 GCF_015228065.2 Penaeus monodon
TGCCTGTACTAAGATTTTTGGAATATTCAAATAATCATTCAGAAATCTTAAAACAAGGGGGGGGGGGGAGGTAAAGAAAGGTGTGATTTGGTAAGAGTTCCAATGCTTGTGGGGACAATTTAAAGGACATTTACCTGATATTCGT
>NC_051414.1:27502523-27502682 GCF_015228065.2 Penaeus monodon
TGAGTCCCTTCTTATAACTTTATCAGATAAATAACTAGAAAGAAATATTGTAATGTTGATGATACTAAAGACATTATTCAGTAAATGATAGTGAAAGTAACTATAATAACAGAAATTAAGCTGATATTGATAGTAACGACAATAATGACCTAATCAATT
>NC_051414.1:27502843-27503128 GCF_015228065.2 Penaeus monodon
ATATGCTAATGATGCTGCTACCAATGGGCATAACAATCAACAATGGCAAATAGCAAAAAAGAAAACAGTTAGAAATATTTTTCAACAAAAAATATTACCACTGGCTGGAACTGCACCGAAAGGCCAACGAGCCAAATATATATGACATATCGACCAGAAAAATACTTACAAGTTTAAATAATAATAAAAAAAAAACGCGTTCATTTAGAAAATGAAAATATCTTTGTCGCACTTAATAAAAGAGGACAGTTACTATCATTTTCCAAAGAGATCAATGAAATCCGT
>NC_051414.1:27503192-27503909 GCF_015228065.2 Penaeus monodon
TATATAGGAGCATTTTCAATCAAAATAAAAGCTGGCGAGTCTCAGGAGCAACAGGAATATGTTACAGAATGTTTCGCCTCAAATAAAATTGTCAAAGAAGGGAAAAATATCGAGAGAGATAAGAGCGTGTCGGGCAGCCTCCTCAACAACAGTCGCTCGGCCGCCCTCGTGATAATGGATATTGGTCCTTCTGACTCCTCCTGCCGCCCCCGCCCTCCGCCTGCATTTCTCCTCTCCGGTGGGCTGTTAGCACGACCTCTGACCCCCGTGGCGGAACCGGTGACCTCGCCCTGTAGCCTGGCGAGCGTGTCTCCCGCCGACGGAGAGCTAGCGACGGCGGCTCGCCCGGGAGACGCCGAGGACCCCAGCGAAGGCGCGGCGGGAGACAAGGCTCACATTGGCGGCCTTCGGATCGCGGCGGGCGGCCGTGGTGTCCCGGCCCGAAGAATCGTCCCAATGTCCCCGCTCGGGCGCCGACGCTGCTACCTCGTGTCTCCGGCCGCGACCGCTCATTCTCCCTCCGCGCGCCCAGATGGACACCCGAAATTTGTGGCTATTGGGCGCTAGTACATTATACGCCGCTGCCTGGGCGCCGCGCCATTTGCGAGCCACATGTCTGCTTTAACTTCTTTTACCGCGCCGCGGTTATCGCGTATTGGCCTTGCCTCCTTCGCGCGGGGACCACGACGGAGCAAGCACGGGATAGAGGATTGTATT
>NC_051414.1:27504169-27504404 GCF_015228065.2 Penaeus monodon
CCTAATAGAAAAACACAGAGAAGTCCCTGAAAGCGAGAGCGCTGCCATTACTCTCGCCAAGACTTCAGGATCGACATTCAGCCACGTCTCGGAATGCATTATGCTGGACGAATGTCATTAGCGGAAATACTGCTTTGTCGTCATCACGCGTTGCCTGAATTTTTTCTTCTCTTTCTGTCTGTTTAGAGAAGAGAAGAAAAGTCGATAAGAAAAGTGATACATTAAGCAGAGGATT
>NC_051414.1:27504480-27504934 GCF_015228065.2 Penaeus monodon
GGAGATAAAAGAATAAAAATCGTTTTGTATTTTTGTCTGACCATTTTGTGTATTGTATCCTGCATACATAACTAATGCGCTGTATGATCTATGACATACTACGCACGATTTATTAAATATATAAACCGTTCATGACAAGATTTTACGTTTATTAATATTTCCCCACCTATATTCTCCCTCCCGAACCTTTCTCACCAGCACGTCATTCCACGCGTTTAATGTCCCTCCAGCACTTCATATCATGTCCGTATCGTAACCCAGACGACATGAAACCGTGTCCTAAGTACCCACGTATCCTGCGGTGTCCTGCGAGAGGCCAGGAAGTGTCCCCACCGCGGGTGTGTGATCGCCCCGGGGACACGAGTTAACACAACCCAGGTGGTAAGTGGGAACTATGAGAGGGCGAGCACGGTGAGCCGGGTGGGGGGTGGGAGGGTGAAGGGGTAGGGGGTAG
>NC_051414.1:27506723-27506832 GCF_015228065.2 Penaeus monodon
GAATGCTATTGAAATAAAAGCTTCTCCAGGTCATCAATTATTGCCTCACTAAGACGAAAATTTATATATCCTCAAACGCTATTCGAAAAAGGTGTTAATCGGCAACGGT
>NC_051414.1:27507355-27507483 GCF_015228065.2 Penaeus monodon
TAAACAGTCGTAAAAATACCATTTGGACAAACAAGGCGTTTTGCCGGATGTCCTTCAAATTAACTCAGGAAACGAAACGGAGTGATCAGCCATTTCGTCTTGAAGATATAACGCCTCAGACTCGTAAA
>NC_051414.1:27508085-27508189 GCF_015228065.2 Penaeus monodon
ATTGTCTCCAAGATCCCTGAAGGACCTGCATCCTGTGTCATCATAACAGCGCGTGAATCGATCTTTGGCATCGCGTCCAACCGCCCTACTGAAGGTGTAAGGCG
>NC_051414.1:27508329-27508841 GCF_015228065.2 Penaeus monodon
GAAAGAGAAAAAAATGGAGAAGGAAAGACTGAGGAAAGAGAGAGAGAGGGAGAAAAGAGGATGATTTAAGGAATAAAGAACAGAAAAACGGAATGGAGTAAAAAAAAGAAAACGGAGGAAAGAGATAGGAAATGATGAAGCAAAGAAGGAAGAGGGAAGGCAGAAAAGAAAAGAAGTTAACGGGAGAGAAGGGAGAAAGGGGGGAAGGGGGGAGGGGGGAGGGAGAGGAAGGGGAAGTATAATGTTGACATGCCTCGTAAGTAATAGTGGAAGGGGGATGGGGAGATGTGGGGGGGGGAGGAGGGTGAGAGGGGATATAGAGAGGGAAGAAGGAGGGGGAGGGGGAGATGGGGGGAAGAAAGAGGGGGATGGGGAGATGTGGGGGGAGAAGGAGGGGGATGGGGGGATGCAGAAGGAGGGGGAGGGGGGGGGAGGTAATTCGACATGCACCTCCGCCTACTTCCGGTCCCTTTGCCGAAAAAGTGGCGCTTCTTGTGTTTCCAAAAAGGGAG
>NC_051414.1:27509025-27509375 GCF_015228065.2 Penaeus monodon
CCTTCAAACTTCAAAACTTCAAATCGAGGAGTCAGCTAAAATTAAATTCAATAATTGAATCTTTAAATGCCTTGTATTTTAAACATAAACATCAGGATAATATATAGCTACTGATCTTAAACACCAATATCTATTATTTTTTCAATAATATATCTTTTTCTCCCTCAAAAGCAGATGTTGTCAAGCTCATTATTATTTTAACGACAGATCATTAATTATATAACTCTCGTGTTAATAATTCTTTGGTTTCGTCAGAATAATAAACATAAAATATTTACAATTCTTTATTTAATATAATGCTGACTGTTACTTTTTATTGGTTGCTATTTTCACCGTTTATCAATATAATA
>NC_051414.1:27509436-27510451 GCF_015228065.2 Penaeus monodon
TAATCGTTTGTTCTTCTTGACAATTTGTTATATTGACGTTTTGTTATTTTTTACTATGAGTTATTTTCCCCCCATTTTCTATATCTGTGTTCTGTTATTTTCACCGTCTGTTATTTGTCCTCGTTTGTCATTATCTACCACTAAGTATTCTTCACCGCCGTCATACTGAAAATCATCGTCGTAAACATTGCTCTAAACTTCCCAATCACTCCTTTATCCTTATTATTGCTTTTGTCATTCGTCTTATCGATATATTTTCCGGATTTTGAAACAGGCAGTATAACATGTCCCTAGGGTTCATCTTCTTTATTTTCAGCATATCTAATAAAATCACGGGATTAAAAAGCATTATATCGTAATATGAAATAATACATATTCATATTTCGAAGATGAAAAAAAAAACAAATCTGTTATATTTTCCCTCCCAAGTTATATCAACTTTATGATACAAAAAAACGAAAAAAGATTAGAAGTACGTTCATTAATTTATGAATTTTGCATAAAATTTTGACAGGAGTTCAGTGTCGACCAAGATTTATTACCTATATTTATCAATGATATGTAAATTAGCCTATTAAATAATACGAGAGTGTCAAAAATGCATATTCATAATACCGCTCAGGCTGTGGCAATGAAATCGAGTTGACTTTTTTTTTTGCTTTGTTCAAGTTTTATGAACAATTATGACCATTTGTGAACAATTTCGAGCATGTTTACAAGGCGAACTGAATTTACTTTTTCGTTATCCTCGTGTATATAAATTAAGTTGCCAACTATAAATAAACTAAATATTTTTGTTGGTTCATTGTTTTTTTTCTGTTTTATGCAAGACACTTATGACATGTATTTGTTTAAGCGAATGTAAAGTTAGTATTTATCATGGATGAGTCTGGCTGGCGATTTCGTTCATCACTTGTGAGTAAATGCTTGCAAGATAACGCATGGCCGCACGGATGAAATGTATCAGTAATATGGGGGAAGGTAAGGGGGTTAAATGTTAAATGTAAGTAGATGA
>NC_051414.1:27510813-27511027 GCF_015228065.2 Penaeus monodon
AGAATGAATAGATATATGATAAAACAGAAAGTCAACGCAATGAGAAATGATGGTAATGAGGCGATGATAAAACCACACACAGAGGAAAAAGAGGGAAGAAAGGAAAGAGAGGAGGATGGAAGGAAAGGAGAGAAAGAGAAGAAAAAGGAGGAAAACAAGGGCAAAAGAGAGGAGAGAAACAAAGCAAAGAGCATGAAAGGAAGCAAAAAGGAGT
>NC_051414.1:27511805-27512174 GCF_015228065.2 Penaeus monodon
GTTACCAGCGGCGTTCCTACGAAAAATAGTATCAAAAGCAAAAATGAATCGACACATTTTCGTCTCTTTATATATTTTCCTCTTTTCTCGCCCGCATTTAATTTCACATCTTGGCTGTCTATTGATATTTGTGAAAGTCCGGTGTCTCACAATGTGTAAAGGTCATAGGCACTCTTTTCATTACTCTAATGGAGTTCTTTTACCTGCATTATCTCGCGGGGGGAGCAAGATAGGCCTAATTTGTAAAAAAAAAAAAAATAAGAGTAACAAAATTGTATGATTCAACCCCAAAATCGACTGCGCGATCAAGGGAGGGTTTTTTAACACGGTATGTGAGTCCTTTTAACGTTCCTCTTCGGGTCTTGGGTC
>NC_051414.1:27512239-27512622 GCF_015228065.2 Penaeus monodon
GGGGGGGGGGAGGAAGCTCGAGAGTTTGATACGAATACTTTCCTTCGCTTTAAGAGTAGTGAGCAAGTTTTTCTTACCCACATAAATAAGTTCTGGTGTATTTAGTACTTTACAAAAATGACATAATTTTATTTTCCGTTCGCTCATCTGCGCGAAAGTATGCGCATTACTTTCCTCATTTCTCTCTTCTTTTATAAGTCCTTTTATTTCTAATTCTACGATTTTTTTTTAATATGTAAATATATTTGTGACATAGCATATACGATAACCTTTTATATGGGACAGGTAATTCAACCTGTGATATAGTTTTGTACAGGAAACACCTATCACACATATTTGCTATTACAAGCTACATCTGACACAACGTATTTTGTTCATTTGAA
>NC_051414.1:27512673-27512937 GCF_015228065.2 Penaeus monodon
TTTTTCTTTTTTACATGCATCAGTGCACACACAATTTCGGGTAAAGTTACAATCAAGGTTGCATTCCACACATGAAAGTATTTTTACAGCATAATATTTGTTGCAGTTATTATTATGCAACAGAATATGCAACATAGTCCCTACGTCTGAGAATGCATTCGTGAAAGCCTTACGCTCAGGTAAAGAATATGAAAAAATAAATAAGATTAAACAAAAAAAAAATCATACTTCTGTAAATGTTAAGTCATGCATCAAATACCACAC
>NC_051414.1:27513335-27513521 GCF_015228065.2 Penaeus monodon
AATGCCTAAAGCGGAAAATATTACACTCCGAAGAATACTAAGCCATAACTTGTATTTACATAAATATCATTAGAGCCTGCCCGAGGTCCGACATAGCAGGGGTGCCAACCGGCCGTGTGTCATCATTATTTGGCAACACAGGTGATACGGTTGGCAACAGTGTGATGTGACAATTACGATATGTTG
>NC_051414.1:27514684-27514942 GCF_015228065.2 Penaeus monodon
CAAGGCAGCCCTCAGCCCGATCTCCTCCCCTCTGACCCCAATCTTGCAGTCTTCCCCAAAAAAGCTTTATCTTGAAACCTATCAGAATTAAGAAGAGTTTTAAGAAATATCTAAGAGACTTCTTTGATTATTTACGCACCTGTCTGCCCAACCATAGCCCCGTCCTCGTCTCCTGCCCTCAGCTCTTACCGATTAATTGATTTTTATTCTATCACCTCCTTGCTTTGATGTACAGGTAAAACGTGTTTGCTAAAGTGT
>NC_051414.1:27515041-27515752 GCF_015228065.2 Penaeus monodon
GGGCAACTCTGGCAACGCTGGAACTAGCTTATGCTTCATTAGTGTTGTGAACGCTGCCCCGTGATGGACGATGAACACGTGGTGGTAACACCTATCCCTAACCAGCTCGCCTGACATCCCTCTCTCCTGTCCGCGAGTTTTTGGAATACCTACCCTTTTACAAGCCTTTAAATATCGTTCTTGTAAGCGATGGTCTGTAAATGCGTTCCGGTATTTTTCGACGGGTTCGAACGAGGTAGGTTCGACTTAGCGGGGTCGAAGCAGCGCGTCGCGGTATAGTTTATAAGTGTTTACATCAAGTTTATTATGATGTATTTTGATCCCAGGGGCGAGATGGCGGTTTAGCTCCGGACAATAGGTGAAAATGAGGCATAGTGTTCGGTAATATATTGCACGCGGTGTAAATAACTGTTCCATTATGACGCTCAAAGGTTTATGAATGCAATTCTGGTATCATTGAAACTCATTCATATCAGCCAATTAGCAAGCCCGACCCCGCTAGCGCGAACCCGACGGGGCGGAGGCCGAAGAAGACCCGGCATCCCGACGGCGCCCTTCCTGATAGGACCTCATCAAGACGTCCTCCGAAGGCCACACGCAGAGCCCAAGCACGCGCGCGAACACACGCACCTCGAAAGCAAATTAGCTGAGAACACCGGCGCCATCGTCTCCCTACCTTGATACACCTGCAAGAATGTTATGTCAGGCCTC
>NC_051414.1:27515958-27516115 GCF_015228065.2 Penaeus monodon
TATACCCACGTCCAGGCTCAGTCATACTGATATATCAGGACCGCCCTGTCCGCCCTGAGACCAGAGATTATAACCTGTATATGTGTGAGGGCCAACTGAATGGGGCATTCATAGCTCGCTTGCCGTATTGTTTATTGAGGCGTGTCGGTCTGTGTAC
>NC_051414.1:27516173-27516347 GCF_015228065.2 Penaeus monodon
TTCCATAAGTACATCGAGTAGAAAGATTTACTAACCTGTTAACATATCACCATTAACCCAGTCATTTTGGTTGAACTTAACACAATTTAACTAAAATTGACGCATTTAGTTAGAAAAGAGAGAAAGATTAACACACTAGAGTCGACAGGTTAACGTATCAAGCACGGGGATTGA
>NC_051414.1:27516439-27516606 GCF_015228065.2 Penaeus monodon
TGTGAGAAGGAGTAAATAGAAGGGAAGAGAGGGAAGAAGGGAGAAGATGTAGGGAGAAAGGGGAAGAGGGAGCAGGAGAAGATAGAAAGAGTGAGAAGGAGGAGAGGGAGAGAGCGAAGAAGAAAGAAAAAGGGAGATGATAAAGTACGAAAAAACCACGGGGTCAG
>NC_051414.1:27516687-27516823 GCF_015228065.2 Penaeus monodon
GAGAGTAGGAAGGGAGAAAAGGGGGTAAAAAGGGAGGGGGTGGAGGGGCCAGGCACACGAGGGGAGGAGAGATGGGGCCCAGATAGCGGTGGGTCGGCCCTCCTCTCCCCTAATGAAGACGGACGACCTGGAGCTG
>NC_051414.1:27517890-27517970 GCF_015228065.2 Penaeus monodon
GCCGTAATGAAAGTGTCTTTATGTTGATAAGATGATTTAGCAGAAATAAAAGACTCTAATGACTGGAGATGATGAAAGAA
>NC_051414.1:27518250-27518640 GCF_015228065.2 Penaeus monodon
CCTTTCCCAAATGATGATCCTCGATCTGTTGTATAATCTCAATTAAAGTTTCAAAGTTTCACTGTTCTACGAATCTGGCTTTGCATTTTAGATGTACTTCTTATACAAAAGCGAAATGTTATGTTATTTAACGTTTTTTTCTCCGTTTTTTATTCTACTATAAAAGGATTATTATTTTCTACCTTCTTACGTTACCTTCATTTTCTTAATGTTTTAATCTCCCTATCTTTTCCTTTCACTACCTGTTCCTGTTTTGCGTAATTCACATTCACTTCATGCACAGCCTCTGTCCGTTCGACTCATTAACTCATACTCTGCACGTTATTCCTCCTTCCATCAACCCTCGTGGCAGGTTTGAGGTCAGAAGTAGGCACCATCAGCTCCTCCTAA
>NC_051414.1:27518997-27519867 GCF_015228065.2 Penaeus monodon
TCCGCGATTCTCCCATTCCCCTCCCCCTCTCTTTTCTCCTCTCCCCCCCTCATCATCTCCCCCCGCCCTTCCCGCTCCCTCCTCTCACCCATCACCCGTCCTCACCGCCCACAGTGCCATTAACGTATCGCGGGCGGCTCCATAAACACGCCCCCGCCCATATGTCATCACCCCTCGATTATCGTCTCTTGTCACTCATTTACATATATCAACATTCGCCGTGACATAGGGAAAGACCCAAGGCGCCAGCGGGGGGAGGTTGCTCCTGGGGAACGCAGGGAGAAGCGGGAGTTTCGGCTTGCAGGTAAAATCGTCGACGTACCAGAGGGGGATTAGACAGGAGAACTCATGGAGAAGCGGGAGTTTCGGCTTGCAGGTAAGAGTGGCCAGAGGGAGGTGAGAGAGGGAAACACCGGGAGGAGTGTGAGTTTTAGCTTGCAGGTAAAGCGTGGTCAGGAGATGAGATTGGGGAACTCATGGAGAAGCGGGAGTATCGGCTCGTAGGTAAGGTCGACTACGAATCAGAGCGAGATGAGGAAGGAAACAGAGGGAGAACCCGAAGTTTCAGCTTGCAGGTAAAATCAACAACGTGTCGGGGGAAATGAGACAAAATTCAAAGAGGAGCAGGAACGTCGGCTTGCAGGTAACCTCGACAACGTTTCAAGAGCAAATGAGGAATGGAACAAGGGGAGAAGAGGGAGTTTTGGCTTGCAGGTAAGACAGACTACAAGTCACAGGGGACGAGGAAAAGGGGAGGAAGGTAAGGCAGGGTAGGATATTATCTGTATTTAAGGTTCCGTGATTATTTAATACATTGCAAGAAGATTCAGCCACTTTCTATGAAACCTTTATCCTTATTTACACTACTTA
>NC_051414.1:27519934-27520313 GCF_015228065.2 Penaeus monodon
TATATTTACAAAAATAACTATTGACCTCTCTCACATTTTACGTTGATAAAGGACCAGCCCCTTTACATGAGTTAAAATGAATTGCCTTTCACAACACGTATGGGTGAACGTTGGCGCTTTTTTGTACAAAGCACAAAAGCAGGTAGTGTAGATATTTTGCTGAAGATCTTTCAATTTGGGTGTTTATAAATTCACTTAATTGTATATTACATATTTTTTTATAGATTACATTTATAACATGTAGTTTGTCTCCTTAACCTTGTTGCTCTTCCTTTTTTCGTTCATGTTTTTTTGTCCTCAATTTCGTGATCTCTTCTTCGTTCCCTTCTCCTTTTCTCTTTTCTTCCCTGTCCTTAACTCTGTTCTAGTCCAACGTCCC
>NC_051414.1:27520343-27520502 GCF_015228065.2 Penaeus monodon
CCCTTTCTATCCCTCTCCCTCTTCGGCCTTCTCATCAAATCTCACCCTTTCACATAATTGTGCGAATAGAGCGTGTTCCCATAAAAGCATGAAGTGCGAATAAGAAACCACAGTGCGAATAAGACCAACGCAAAGAGGCAACGTGCAAGGACGTGTGCC
>NC_051414.1:27520597-27520823 GCF_015228065.2 Penaeus monodon
AACGCCATAACTCATAACATAGGCGTGTGTGTATGTCAGGCAGTGTAAACATGGTAGTCTCAGTGGCGCGCGTGCTAACAACCGCCTGTCTCGAACCTCCTCGCCGACACATTACACCTTCGTCACCTCAGCAACCAGGCTGTAAATCATAAAACTTCGGGCCGTTTTTATCTCCCTCCCTTACCGCTACCGGCGCCTCTACCTGTGCCTCCTCCTCTTCCACCTG
>NC_051414.1:27521492-27522063 GCF_015228065.2 Penaeus monodon
ATATTCGTAACTCGCATCCTCTTTTACCGTTTATCTCTCACCGTCATGCTATGTCTTCTTAGGACAGATTATGTTTACATGCCTACTGGGTATGTTTACCGTATGTGTACATATATTCATTAAATTATTTTTCTTACTTATCTGTCTTTTTGTTGTAATATAATTACATACTATACTGGTTTAATTACTCTATCTATTGATGTATCCCTCTCCCTTTACATTTATCTATGAACACCAATTAATCTACAACGCACGTCATAAAACAAGTGTGCTATAACGAACACCACAAACCACTTTATAAACACGCATAATATAATATGCAAAACAAATAACTTTAAAGACAGACAGATAAGCATTTAACAGCAAACATAAACGAACACTTAAATGATAAATAACGAAGCCGTGGACCGTAAATAAAGCATAAAATCAACATTCGAATTAGACGCTAAGTGTCACAGCCTCTTAAATCAAGGCCCCGAGACAGTGCAAATGGCTTACCTCTATAGTTCGCCACGCCGTCGTTCAAGATAGGTTACTTTATCATCGCAGACGTCACGAGGCGAGGCTAAAG
>NC_051414.1:27522617-27522778 GCF_015228065.2 Penaeus monodon
CTATATTGTTTTTTATACCTTGGCTAAACGCGTGTATGGGTGGGTGGGGGGGGGGGGTTCAGATGCTTATGCTTCGCTCCTGCTCTTTGCTAACATCTCTAGCGAGAAAGCTGATCGGGGGGGGGGGGGGGTTACGTTCTCATCTCCCCTTTATTTTGATC
>NC_051414.1:27522843-27522941 GCF_015228065.2 Penaeus monodon
CACATTTTCCTGTCTATCTCTATCTATTGTTTGTGTGTCCACTTTTACACTTTAACAAACAAAGGTACACAGATAGACACACAAGTACACATATATCG
>NC_051414.1:27523018-27523858 GCF_015228065.2 Penaeus monodon
TCCAACAGTACCAACGCTGCGTCCTTTGATTTTGGTGTCAACTCCGCATGCCAGAAACCGACCCACGCCCACCGCAGCGGCGGGACGGGCGGCCTCTGTATTGTAGCGGTCCCGTAGCCGCCTACCCGATGGGCGCCGTTGTCTTCTGGGAGCTCCCCGCCCGTGCGCTTGAGTGTGCATTGTGAGCGGCTTACAAAAGGCCAAGAAACAATATCGAGGTGCGGAAAGTCCCATCTTCAATGGGTGGGAAAACGGAGACTTCGGCTGAACAATACAAATGCGTCAAAAGAGAGAGAAAAAAAAACTTTATATGCCTTCTAATTCGCTATACCTTCATACTACAGGTAATTAAAATCCTTTCTTGGGTTAATGGCTTTAATAAAATACTTTTAGACATTTTGGGTAATCTGTAATATTAACGGTGTAATGAATTGCATTATGGATTAGACCGCACTTCCTGTCCCAGTTGCCATGCACGAGTGAAGCTCCTGGACTCGCGAAGCTCCGAACGGTTTTGAAATTCCGTTCGAACCGAAGCCGAGCCGATCACTGTCTTAAAAAGGATAAAAATGTAGATTAAAAGAATGAAGAGCTTGAAAGATTAGTGAGAAATTAAAGAGAGAGAGGTGAAAAGACGAAGAAAATACATATGGATACAATTCGGACTATTAACTTTTTGCAACGTGAATGACTGTCCGAATATAAAAGCATTTCCCGCGTTTATGTCTGGGCGCTTGTGTGTGTCCCTTTCGCAGCCGCCCGAAAAATCACGCTTCATCATCACGCCCAAATGGAAGCACAAAAGGATATCCAGAACCTGTCATCCTGCCATCCTGTCCT
>NC_051414.1:27523896-27524243 GCF_015228065.2 Penaeus monodon
AGGAGCGTCCTACGAGGTCATAAGGAAGCGACCGTGAAAATCCTTCGACGTTTCTTACCCGTCTTAAGAGCTGATAAATATCGTCTTATTTTCGTGTTCCGCGTCCCTCTCTACTTCAGACAGCATATTTAGGATCTTCGAATATAGCGAACTGTCGACTACATCATCTAAAGAGGAATAGATGCAGTGACGCGGAGGAGAGAAGGAAGAGGGGGAAAAAGCGAAGTATTTAGCGTGCCGAATCCCCATGTCATCATCAGAGAGCACCGCGAGAGGCCGGATTAAAAAGCACCGTGGTTCTTCATCCCCCCAAAAGAGATAAAAAAAAATTAGATAAAAAGAAAAAA
>NC_051414.1:27524272-27524431 GCF_015228065.2 Penaeus monodon
GTCATGACCCCCCTTCCTCTCCATCCCCACCCCCACACTGTATCACTGTGGGAAGAGAGGGTCGAGGGGTATCAGGTGTTGGAGGATGAGGGGGGGGGGGAGGGAGGTGTTGAGGTGTGACAGAAACAGCCCTACGTGTGAGAAAACACTGCCGGACGA
>NC_051414.1:27524501-27524642 GCF_015228065.2 Penaeus monodon
CGTTCCGTCAACGGGTCACGCAAGAAACTGCCTTCAACTTCCGTTCCTCGTCCTCTCCGTTGCCATAGCCACCATTTCCTGAAGTGCTACGTAACAAACGCGTATCCCCCCCCCACCCATAAACCAGGGTGTTGCAGAGCC
>NC_051414.1:27524772-27525106 GCF_015228065.2 Penaeus monodon
ATCAATTAACCTTTCTTTCGGTGTCGGTAACGAGGACACGATAATTGTGATGTTCCGACGTACCGAGACGCGCCGCGACGTACCTGTGTTTCCGGCTTTGTACCCTGATCACTTCTTCGTCACCGCTAAATATCATCCATTCGCTGATGAAGGATACGAACCAAAAAGAAGAAGAAAAAGAAGAGAAAAAAAAAGATAGATAAAGTAACAAAAAGGCCAAAAAAAAGAGAGAAAAGAAAAACGATCACTCCTTCGTCACCGCTAAATATTATCCATTCGCCGGCGAGGGATACAAACTAAGAAGAAAAATGAGTAAGAGAATGCCTCCCACCCC
>NC_051414.1:27525150-27525861 GCF_015228065.2 Penaeus monodon
CGATACACTCTCCGCGATATTCCCGCACAAGTCCCTCACAGAATTTCCCCTCGGTGTCCGGGGCGATCGCGGTGGAAATTTCGACGAAACACCCATTGATCAATGACACGCCATAAATAAGTAAGTTACGGTGTGAAAACTCCCTTTGTGGGTGACTTTTATCCTCCCGCGACAGGACGCACACATGTATTGTGTCTCAAGAATCAGTTATTTTCCTGGACGAGCCGAATGTATGTCGATGTTGTACCGAGATCGAAGAGCAAAACCAGCAAGGATTATGTACCATGCGCGCACAATGGTACCGGGAAGAATACCATTCAGCTCACACAGAGTACCAACAGCCTCATTGCGTGTCCACCAAGCTTCATAGAGACAAAAATTTATATTATGACTTACAGAAATCAGGTCCTTTGTCCCCACAACAACCGAATACACCATTTTGACCCTAAACCTGATCTACGTAGCGATACCAAACCTTACCAATGCTATCAATGGTATTAAACAGGATTTACTCGCAACTCGGTCTGCCCACATGGCATTAATAGACCTTATATATTCTCCTAAGTCTTGCAACAGTTATCTAACGAAAACAACAGTCTTGCCAAAAATTCAACTGCATACATATGCCAGACGGAAGATTAAAGTAAGGTGTCCATTATGTTAAGAAAATCGGTATGTTGTACCTATTGGTGTATCATTGTCTTGAGAGCA
>NC_051414.1:27526342-27526940 GCF_015228065.2 Penaeus monodon
AAAGCGATTCTGGTTACTATTTGTTAATCCGGCATCTCCCATTTTAAAATTCCAGCAAAACGACCAGCAAACCCGGTCACGCTTATCGCTGGGAGCATGGCACTGTCATGGCATCCTGTAGTGACACTAACTCCTCTCCCCGTTCCTCCAAGGATATGGGACGCTTCCCTGTTCCCCATTCCGACTGGCACATGGAACTAAAATTCCCTGCCCCCCCCCTACCCTCCATACACGAGGCACTAACTCCTTCCTTCCCCAATTTACCAATCGCCTGGCACTAACCCCCCTTCCCCCTCCCTTCCCCCAGTGGCACAGGGTCAAGGCGGCGGCGGGCGAGCGAGCGAGGCCCAGACGCCGTGGCGCCGGCCGGGGTCAGTCTGGCACCCAGGTAAGCGTCCCTCAGGTGCCACTGGTCGGCACCCGAGTGGCGCCGGTAGTCATGGTTGCCGGGGACGCACGTGGCACCGTCGGGACTCGGGTCGTTGTAGCGATCCAAATAACATTTTAATTAGCTGTATAACTGTCACTCGCTCTTAATTAATAGCAGCCCCGGGAAAATCCTCAAGAGATTTTAGTTTGATTGTAATATTGTTGCAGA
>NC_051414.1:27526998-27527121 GCF_015228065.2 Penaeus monodon
GAATAATGATAATGATACCGTGGAATTAATTTATCTGAAGGCGAACTAGAAGCTACAGGGATGTTAATTGTATTAAAGCTTACATCGTCCTTCGCAGCTATGTGTAATTCTACCCCCATTAGC
>NC_051414.1:27527913-27527989 GCF_015228065.2 Penaeus monodon
AGGTGGTAACTTCAGGAAGACACAGGGAGCGCCATGGGTACCGTCGCCACCACGCCAATTACACGATACCGTAGAG
>NC_051414.1:27528957-27529129 GCF_015228065.2 Penaeus monodon
GGCGTCTGACTCGCATCATTGGTGTCGCTTCTAGTGAGGCAGAACTACCTCGATCGGGATCTCGGCGACGCTATTGGCACTCGGCGCTCGCTGGTGCCAGGCATATGACAGCGAGGTTATTTTTCTCCTTCTTTGTTACGCGGCGTCTGGGCCCAGTGCATGGGGGGGGGGC
>NC_051414.1:27529472-27529665 GCF_015228065.2 Penaeus monodon
ATTTTTTCCCCTCACAACACCTCATGCACTGTACCGAATAAGACCGTTTTTTCCCCGTCCAGAAGGCCACTGCGGATGACAAAAAACGGGGCCGAAACAACTCTACAGTGCCACCTGCTTCCTTGAAAAAAAGGCTTTGTGTGTGTGTGTTTTAGCTTTTTTTTCGGTGACTTGTCTTCTATGTGGTGTCTGT
>NC_051414.1:27530660-27530804 GCF_015228065.2 Penaeus monodon
CGGTATGCTTGTAAAGAAAATATCGAAAGTTTGTTTGCGTACCGTTGGACGTCCATCACCTTATAATTGGTTATGACAGCAAAGACTACACGCGAGGGATGAAAGAGTAACACTTTGGGGACTCAGCCCTCATGTTGACGTGAG
>NC_051414.1:27531803-27531878 GCF_015228065.2 Penaeus monodon
TAGAGCATCTTACAGAGACCATGTCTACCCCCCCTTCCCCCCCCCCCCGACGTGAACCCCTCCTCCCATAAGTGC
>NC_051414.1:27532013-27532768 GCF_015228065.2 Penaeus monodon
AATTCTGTGTTTATGTTGAGGTAGCCCATGACAGGGGGGGGTGAATGCCTCCTACCCCCCTCTGCCCCTCCCCCCCCTTCTTCTCTTCCTTCCCCTTTTCCCCACTCTCTACCTTATATCGCCCTGACGATACCTCCTCAACCTCACTCACTTCCTCTCTTCCCTTCCCCCTCTCCTTCTCCTTTACCCCCTCCCACGTCCTCCTCCTCCCTTCGCCTTATGCCTCCGCTATCTTCTCTGCCTCCTCCTTCTTCTATTCTTCTTCCTCCACCATCTTCTCCTCCTCCTCTCCACCACCTCGTCTTCGTCCACCACCTCCTCTTCCTCCACCACCTCCTTCACCACCACTTCCACCACCACCTATCACCACCACCTCCTCCTCCACTCTCCACCTCCGTCTCCTCCTCTTCTACCCTATTTTCCCCCACCTCTACCACACCCATCACCACCACACTCATTCTTCTCCCGCACCTCCTCCACCATCACCCCCATCGTCACCACCTACACCACATTCTCCCTCATCTCCACCACCCCAACACCACCTCTACCACATTCTCCCCCATCTCCACCACCCCCAACACACCTCAACTACATTCTCTCTCATCTCCACCACCTCCATCACCTCCTCCTCCTCCACCACTCTCCTCCATCCCTCACCTCCTCCTCCTCCACCACTCTCCTCCCTGCTTAACCTCCTCTACCTCCACTTTCATCCTCCACCACTCTCCTCTTCCTCCATTCTCCTCCCTCAATCA
>NC_051414.1:27532931-27533172 GCF_015228065.2 Penaeus monodon
ACCACTCTCCACCTTCCCCCAACACCTCTTTCCCTCCTCCGTATTGTTTCTTTTACGCCCCTATGATGTTTGGTCTCGGAAGCCCCTGGAAAGAGGCTTCAAAAACACAGAATGATCTTCCAGTAAAGTTTGACGTTATGCTGTCGTAACTCTGTCTCCCGTGTTGCGTCGCCTTTGGTGTTCTGCTGTTCTGGTGTGATGCTGTTTGTTATGCATGTAGACTGAGTACTGATGTTTTTTT
>NC_051414.1:27534762-27535280 GCF_015228065.2 Penaeus monodon
CCGCAGTAAGGCGAGACGAAAAGAAAAGACAGGTACCCTTCCACAACACTGTAACTGTTACCATTCATCATATGCGAAGGGGGGAGGGGGATTCCGTCCCGTTGTACACCCCCCTACTCATTACCCTCTGTTAGCTGCCTCGTAAAACGATTTTGAGCTCCCCCCCTTTACCCCCCTCCCCACCTTTTCAACCTTCTCTCGTTCCCTTCCTCTTCCTCCTCTTCCTCACTCCCCTTCCTTCTTCCCTTTTTCCTCCTCTCCCTCAAGTCTCTCCTTCTTATACTCTTTCTCCACCCTCATCACCCGTACCCCCTCTTCCCCACCACCTCCCCTCTTCCCCCTTCTACACCGTCTACTACTTCTTCTACCCCTCACTCCTTCCCGCTCACCTCTCCCCTCATCCCCCTACCCCTTCCATCTTTCCTATCCCTATTTTTCCCCACCTCTCCTCCCTCACCCCTCCCCTCCTCACTTTCCCCTCCCTCCATCCTCTCCCCTCCCCTCCTCCCTATCCCGTC
>NC_051414.1:27535319-27535432 GCF_015228065.2 Penaeus monodon
TACCCCTCCCCTCATCGTAGTCAAGGAGACGACAACCAGATTGAAGATTATGACGGAATTTGCCCATTATATTTGTCGTTGCGAGATGGCACGCGCTGATACCCGTCGTCGGC
>NC_051414.1:27535554-27535739 GCF_015228065.2 Penaeus monodon
GCATTGTGTCGGCGTGTGGTGTGAGGCGGGGAGGGGGATGGGTTGGCTCGCGCGTCGTAGGAATTCATATGTCGTTAAAATATAGCTTCTTTACACCGTCGTAAAATGCTTCTTGATGAGATAGCGAGATTCTGTGAGATTTCTGTGTATGAATTATTGTGTTTACTCGGTCGGATTGTTTGATA
>NC_051414.1:27535801-27535948 GCF_015228065.2 Penaeus monodon
AGTGTCAGAATGTTGTCGGTAAGAATCTGTTGACTCTTTTGCCTGTCATGAATTTGCAGTCGTGGGCTCGGTTTCGATTTTTTCTCCTCTTTTCCGTCATATGATTTTAAGAAATTGAAAGATAGTAAGCAGTGGCTGGAAATAACT
>NC_051414.1:27536533-27536715 GCF_015228065.2 Penaeus monodon
GGGGGGGGTCCTTGTTCGGATTACAGCTTCAAGCCTCTAATTTTACGACGCTGCTTTGAGTATTATATGATTGCTTCGTCTTCGCAGCATCTGTGTGGATGAAATATACTTCGTGTAGTTTCTTTTCGGGAGTCTTTGCTCTTGATAGATGTGTTTCTATCATCTAGTTCTTGCTCCCGCTT
>NC_051414.1:27536855-27537137 GCF_015228065.2 Penaeus monodon
ATAGCTTAACATAATGACAGCCCACACGGCTCAATACATCTTGCCAAGGAACCAAAAACACAAAGACAATGCCACAGGGAGAGCAACGAGAGGAGGGGGGGTACATGTAGGGGGAGGGAGGGTACCTGTAGGGGGGAGGGGCAAAGGCTGCAGGGGGGAGGGCTATAGGGGGAGGGGGTTGTAGGGGAGCGACACAGACGACACTGTGACTGGTGAATGCGTGTGACGGGTTGAGGTGTTTGAGGATTCTCGGCGCGTGTATGTGAGCAAGACTCTTTATAG
>NC_051414.1:27538589-27538707 GCF_015228065.2 Penaeus monodon
CTTCCTTCTCGACATCTCGCCAAACATCTTCAAAATACCACCCGATCTCTTCACCAGGAGAACAATCACTAATTAAGATAATATATTAGTTTGTTTACACTGTTTACGAGCGCGTCAC
>NC_051414.1:27539038-27539245 GCF_015228065.2 Penaeus monodon
AGCGAACTTGTAGACAGACATAGTAATGGCTGACACGTACACCCTCTCGTCATGCACGGAATGCAGGCCGAGTGTCTCATGCACTGGCCCGGAGCAATGAAGTCATGAGCGAGACTGCGCGCGGACGAAGCTGCCGGGGATAGATTCTGCCCCTTCGCTCGTTCTCGCTTCTCTCGCTCGTATTCCTATTAGGTCTTTCCTATTTAG
>NC_051414.1:27540286-27540353 GCF_015228065.2 Penaeus monodon
CATCAACTTTCCCGTTTCTTAGGTCTTTCATTATCCTTTTCGTTGTTTCATTCTTCTTATTCTTTAC
>NC_051414.1:27540424-27540651 GCF_015228065.2 Penaeus monodon
TACTATTGGATTTATTCAGTTGCTAGTTCTCCTATTCCTATTCCTTTCCTTTTCCCAATTCCCGTTTCTCTTTTCCTCTTCCTTTTCCCCTTCCTTTCTGATCCTTTCTCCTTCTCTTTTCCTATCTTTATTCCCCTTGCACTGCTTTCTCTCTATTTTCCTTCCTTTTGTCTTTTTCATTAGACAAAAATGCAAGACAGCACGCGGGACGTGGGTGTGCGTGCCTC
>NC_051414.1:27540747-27541039 GCF_015228065.2 Penaeus monodon
CATCCCCCCCCCCCATTTCCTCCACTTCCCCCATCAAACCTCCCTAATCCCCCCCCCACCCCCACCCCACACACATAAATAACCATAAACAGCCATTTCAAGCATTCGCATTTCTCCCAGAATAGCGCGGCGTCTTTTCATTCGAACTCGAAGGGAGAAGAACACATGTCGCGGGCGTGTGTGTTAAGCCGCGGGCGTCTGCGGGCGTCTGCGGCTGCCGATAAAATGGGCTTGTCGATGAGGGAGAATTCTGGGAGCTAAAGTGTCGACATGGGGGATACGGGCCTATGCA
>NC_051414.1:27541310-27541394 GCF_015228065.2 Penaeus monodon
GCATATCCCTCGCCATCACGACCGTCAATTGTAATGTTTTAATTTCAGTTGTCGTTATGATCTTGCACCAGTCAGGCTCGGTAA
>NC_051414.1:27541871-27542138 GCF_015228065.2 Penaeus monodon
TCATATTGCAGAATAATAACTGCAAACAGCCCCACATCATTCCAGCTCAAGAGCAAGCACATTTCAGTCAGCCCTCATCGGGTTGCAAGCCCTCCTTCGCAAACATCTCGAGGACCTTCGCCTTTGTCTCAACTCGTCTTATGAAGTTCTGTTTCACTTTTTCCCTCGCGAGTTCACAAGAATCTCCTCCATACTTTTCTTGCAAGATGATATGATCCGTTTTCGCTGCGCACTCGACGTAACCCTTTCGTTCTCTACGGTATGCAA
>NC_051414.1:27542168-27542343 GCF_015228065.2 Penaeus monodon
GATGGACCAAAAAAAAGAACGAAAATATTTCTTCATCTCTCTTCTCTCCCCTTCTGGTTCGATATCCATTCTCTCTCCTTCTTCGTAAGACACTAGGATACCTTTAATTAGCGGGATCGTCTTGCTTACGATATTCCAAGAATTGTTGAACGAATGTTTGGCGTTCGCTATGTCG
>NC_051414.1:27543719-27543849 GCF_015228065.2 Penaeus monodon
AGCGACGGCCGCCCCGCCACAGGATCGGCAGCGGCATCAGCGCCCGTGTGGTGCTCCGGTAAGTCAGTGTGAAATGAAAGCCTTTGAGGAGCCGTTCTTCAGATATACCTGTGTCATCTTGATTGAAATC
>NC_051414.1:27543944-27544071 GCF_015228065.2 Penaeus monodon
AGAACGTGAAAATCCCTTTGAGATGCAAGAAGTTCGGGAGAGTAATGACAATCAGGTCTTTAATGCTAATGGTAAGTGAGGTTCAAGTGACCATTATAAAGGTGTTAGACAAGGAATGGCCTGCATA
>NC_051414.1:27544412-27544679 GCF_015228065.2 Penaeus monodon
AAGGAATGAAGGAAAAGGTGAGACAATGAGACAAAAGGTGAAAAAAGGTGAGACAAGAGACATGGGGACAGATAGTAAGAGAAGGAAGTGGGGAAAACAGTTGGGGAAAGAGATGGAAGACAGGAGTTGGGGATAAAGCAATTTGTGAAGCGGGGTTGCTAGGGGTGAGGGATGGGGGTTAGCAACCTCGCAATTGCAACCTCGTTTTCTCCATCTTTAGCCAAGTTTGCAACGAGCTATATAGAGATCTCAAAATGTATGTGTGTG
>NC_051414.1:27544846-27544963 GCF_015228065.2 Penaeus monodon
TCTTCGTAACTTGAACGATTAATAAACTAAAGAGGATCACGAGAAGGAAGACCAACACCCAGAAGACAAGGAGAAAGGGCAGTTATTGTTTCCGTGAACATTATGAGAACACCGTGG
>NC_051414.1:27545251-27545409 GCF_015228065.2 Penaeus monodon
TCCCCTCACGAACCGTCGTCAACCGTCTGGCGAAGAAGAACCGTGAACCTGTTCATGTTCTGTAATATCACACTCAAATGTTCTCTCTCCCCCACTGCTAATTAACACAGGGATACTTCTAAAGCTTCTTTTAATGTTCTGATCCAAATTCTCTCGGA
>NC_051414.1:27546022-27546344 GCF_015228065.2 Penaeus monodon
TCATGATTGCAAACCGATTTGATTAAATTAATTAGCTGCTGGCACGGCCTCAAGAGCCAAGCTGCATTGTGTTCCCGACCAGGTATTTCGTGCGTCTGCGGAGGCCGGAACACAGCGGCCCTTGTGCACACCTTGGCGACCTCGGGCCCCGGCGCCGATAAGGGTGACGCCTTTGAATTCTGCGTCGAGGGGCGGGCGCTGGGGACGCGGCGCGGCGATCGGGCGACTGCGCCCTTTGGGAGCAACGGGGGACGGCGGCCAAGTGTGGGCATGGATGTGAATACACACACAAGCGCGTGCACACACGCACACACATAGATAA
>NC_051414.1:27546715-27546856 GCF_015228065.2 Penaeus monodon
TGATAACAGATCATCCTAGTTAGCTAGTCCAAACAATATCACAGACATCTTCATTACCAAGTCCTTATCATTATTCACTGCTCTGCATTCTTAAATCATGAGTACATAACAGCTATTAACACTATCATCAAACGTCATTTG
>NC_051414.1:27547315-27547388 GCF_015228065.2 Penaeus monodon
ATCACATTTCTCTCCTTACTATGATACGTGATGTTTAAAAAAAAAATTAACATTTAAGACACTGTGGGATAAG
>NC_051414.1:27547556-27547635 GCF_015228065.2 Penaeus monodon
GTTCCTGGTTCGTTATTGGCTTGTTGGTTAGTTTAATTGCTTTGCTCTTCTGTCATCTCTGTTTGTGTTCGTTTGCTTT
>NC_051414.1:27548337-27548424 GCF_015228065.2 Penaeus monodon
TGCACAGCGACTTAATAATCAATTACCTCTGTGATCAAAGGCTTCTTTTGCAGTCGAATCTAAAGAATTATTCAAATGCGTTTGTTA
>NC_051414.1:27549507-27549751 GCF_015228065.2 Penaeus monodon
GCTTCCACCAGAACAAACAGCCACAGGATATCCGGAAAAAAGAATAGAAAATAAACGATAAATAGACGGAACGCGGAACAAGCAATAGTTTTTAGCTTCTTTTTTTTTTCTAACAAGAGAAATCCAAAATGCGCTCGTTTATTGGGAAATCAGAATCAAAATCTTAAAATTGAGTTTAATGGAAGGAATTAAAAAAAAAGAAGTATTAAGTTTTAAGTTTTCTGGGGGTTTTGTTTTGTTCATA
>NC_051414.1:27549915-27550118 GCF_015228065.2 Penaeus monodon
CTTGCTATTGCTAGCATATTCAGATTAATATCATTTTTCGGTTAATGAATTTTCTGCATACATTAATTTTTCGAAGCGCACTTTACCAATGCATACACACACACATTCTTTGTTCTACACGCATAAACATTTTTAACTTCTAAACATTCATGCTTGTTTGTTCTCTGGGCCTGAACAACACACGTGCAGGCCTGCTCATAGGA
>NC_051414.1:27551044-27551272 GCF_015228065.2 Penaeus monodon
GGGTTGTTGAGAATGGGAGAGGCAAACTCGCCAAAATCAAGTTTCGAGATAAATTAGAGTGAGCGTTTCGCGTTTCGACCACGAGTGTTACAGCATATTTATAACGTTCCTTCTCAGCCATTGGTAGGTAAAGTACAACCCCATTTCTTGCCATAAGAAATGCACGGGGTTGCAAGAATTGCATCTTTGTTAAGGTAGCGAGTTCGCCAACCCCATTGTCAACGCCTC
>NC_051414.1:27551406-27551497 GCF_015228065.2 Penaeus monodon
CGTGCGCGCATGTGTCCTTTTTCGTAAGAATAGTGTTCAAAGAATAAATCGAATAATTAAGAAAAAAAAAAAAATCCCTTCCTTAAAACGC
>NC_051414.1:27551539-27551652 GCF_015228065.2 Penaeus monodon
TCGTATACAACGTGCGCCTCTTCAAAGTGCACCACATTTTTCACCTATCATCAGCTATATCTCTTTACAAACCTACACACCTTGCAGATGTTAGCGGTAAACCCAGGTAAGAC
>NC_051414.1:27551749-27552111 GCF_015228065.2 Penaeus monodon
TATATATATCCCCCCACCACTCACATGCGCAAGTGCACACGCCAGTACATC
This sequence comes from Penaeus monodon, assembly GCF_015228065.2. Lineage (NCBI taxonomy): Eukaryota > Metazoa > Arthropoda > Malacostraca > Decapoda > Penaeidae > Penaeus > Penaeus monodon. The sequence continues at coordinate 27,551,801 of NC_051414.1, forward strand.
CATTAAAAGCGACGAACATCACAGTCACCTTCGTGCAACACCAGACACAGCAAGACAATGTACAGTACAGACAGGCATGCAACGTACATTAATCCTACGGTATATGTGTATCTTTTGCCAAGGTGCGATCCCGTAAGTGAATTTTAGGACGGGGGAAGATATTATAAGAATTTGTGAATATGCAAATGAGATGGACCGGCTGATGTGTCTGTTGAAAATTTGTCAAATGGTCACAGAGGTGGAGTTTGTGTTAAATTTCGGTCGTTTAGGGAGCGTGGAAATTCGTGGCAGTGGGAGCGTTCGAGGAATTT
>NC_051414.1:27552459-27552657 GCF_015228065.2 Penaeus monodon
TGCACACACAAACGTTCACACGCGTTAGTATAATTTGCATACGAGCGATGTTGCCAAAATCCTGGTGATTAGGAAGATCTGAAGGGAGCATCCACATCCGCATCCACATCCACACTGCGCTTAAACATCTAAGATTTAAATAATTATGTGGATTATGTTTAATGTACAAGTTTCATCTCTATCCTTTCCTACCCCTGT
>NC_051414.1:27553847-27553944 GCF_015228065.2 Penaeus monodon
CAAGTACTAAAATCCGTGTCCAGTGCGAAGGAACAAAATGATGACAGTCGTTTGATGGCTCAGCTGGCCGGCCTCCGTCGCTGATTATAATTATAGA
>NC_051414.1:27554671-27554799 GCF_015228065.2 Penaeus monodon
GTGAATATTATTAATAAGGTGAATTCCATACGCCACTATGGCCGACGTTCTGTAAAAGGAGTGAAGTCCGTGTCAGTTTCGCTCTTACAGTAAAAAAAAGTTATGTGCAGTCTGTTAAGTCTGTGTGT
>NC_051414.1:27554852-27555172 GCF_015228065.2 Penaeus monodon
GGCATAGACATATATAGAGAGACTGATTGACTGAATTATTGAAAAAACATGCACATAATCTGACACGCACACACAGCTACACAGAGCCACGATCGGGCCAAACACATAAAGCTACATCATGAGACCGATTCCCCACGATAGTATGGTGACTCGCAACAAGAGCAAGTGCATGGGAGCTCTCTATCGCTCCTGAGGAATTCCTTGCATCAACTGAAACCGGGAATTTGGCGAAGGAAGTTCCCCCTCTTGAGTGTCACATCTCACTGAGGTAGAAGGAGGAGGTGCCGCTGGGTGTAGAGGAGCGAGGCAAGGAAGAAGTC
>NC_051414.1:27555373-27556079 GCF_015228065.2 Penaeus monodon
GTATATGTTTTAGATCTATTGAAAAAAATGAAAGGCTTACTTATTTTCTTCATCGCTCTCTTGTTTCTTGATGGCTACCGTCACATACCGTCTTATTTTGAGTTTGAAAAATGAATTCACGATATATATTCGAAACGCATGTCTTATGAATTATGTTCCATTTTGTAATTACGCCCAAAACTTATCTAGATTTTATAGATAGTTGCATCCTTTCGAAAAAGGTGTCTAGTTCCATTGCCATCCTCAGCTGAGTTATAAATGCGCGAATTTGAAGGCCAACTACCAAATAAAAACTCAGAATCGCACTTTCTTTGACACTTTGCGGTCCTCTCGTCTTAGCCAATAGGATCTCGGAGGGGAAATATAGACGCTGAAAAGTGACCACCTTTCAGACCTACAAGCTTATAAGACTATCACAAATAAGGGTATCTATCACGTAACTTACGATCTGAAGCTTTGTGAAATAGCATTAGACGTTATAAACGATGAAGATCAGGGTACCTTCGACCGCTGTCACTTACACGAAGAAAATGACACTTGCTGACACTATAGAGACACAACACACACAGAAGCGTAATACCCAGGTACTGCAAGTAAAATGTACGTTGAACCTAGCTTGTAGCGATGTTTATATTCCATCCATTCGCTTACACTAATCTCAAAAAGGTTAAACTCCTTCGCTGAATCCTTTGCTCAGATTTATTAC
>NC_051414.1:27557666-27557737 GCF_015228065.2 Penaeus monodon
CTTCATCATCATCATCATTAAAATCCTGATAAAAAAACGTTAATTTATTTCCACTAACTTTCCGCCAGTCA
>NC_051414.1:27558343-27558534 GCF_015228065.2 Penaeus monodon
GAAACTTCTTAAAGAGCATCTTGGAGCTTTTTGCATTCCATTTGACGAGAATTCACAAGGTTTTTGAGAAGGTGAACGGAGGAGGATGGAGGGAAGCCAACTTTTCTGTGACTCACCTACGAGGTACTGCCATAAATTCACTTACACTTAGGCAAGATGTTGTTCTCGCGTTGTGTTCCTGGTGGTCGGTA
>NC_051414.1:27559170-27559362 GCF_015228065.2 Penaeus monodon
CAAAATCCTGAAAATCATACATATATTACAATCTAAATAATAAAAAAGAAATGTATCTCACAAAGTTTATCAAAAATGACCAAAAATGCGTGAAATATTACATGATACAGACGATTTTGTTACAAAATTAAAAAAAATATATATATGAACACGTGAGAAGGTCGGACACTTGCTCTTGTCGCGGAAACTGAA
>NC_051414.1:27559644-27560338 GCF_015228065.2 Penaeus monodon
ATCTAAAGTTTATCCTTTACATGTAAGAAGTCGGAAATTCCAAGAGTATTTAAAACACTGGTGTAAGAAATGATACAGCACGGTTTTTAATATAAAAATATATATATTAAACACAAGAACAGTCGCTGAAAACGAGGAATCTAACGCTAAAATCCACCACGTTTAGCGTCAAACGGCAGAATCCTTTTCAGGTGGAGCCATACGCAGATACAATCTGCAATGAAGTAGTTACACACAGCTTAAATACTGTGGTTTCGAACAGCTTAAATACAGTAAAAGCTTTAAATAACTCTGGGATATAATGATAGCAAATCAGACCTGAAAGACCCAATATAAAAATGTACACTTAAAATACCTCTCATTGCTAGTGCTCCTGTTGTGCCGGCGAATGTACAAAGAGCCGAGAAGCTTTCAGAGCCTATTGTACTAAACACCATGATAAAAGATACCCGTTGGCAGAAAAGTTCATTTACAAGTTAATAAAGGAATACATATCACCCGGGAGACAGAGCATTAAGGACAGTGAAAGCAGAAATCTAGGATATTAGACACGGGAGAGACAAGATTACATGTCTGCGACAGGGAATATCCTAGAGTATCTTAGAAAATCCTAGACTAGTTAGATAAAGGAATGTATTAACTGTTAGTGTAATTATGTACGTGGTTCTGTGGTAGACCAGCCAGCCATAAATTC
>NC_051414.1:27560456-27560977 GCF_015228065.2 Penaeus monodon
GAATTATACATATATGAGAAAAATAGAGAGAAGCTTGGACCTACATTACAGAATACGTTACTCGTAATAGGATATGTGTAAGTCAAAGGCCTGCAAATGACAGGTGTTTTAGGTTACCTAAAAAGAGGCTAGATACTATAGAGCTACATAAAATCATGCCCAGTAATCTTTGCGAATATAATACCATTCCGGAAGTCATTACAGAATGCAGAGGAGTGAGGCGCCGAAAAACGGAAAATAAAGATAACGGGGTTATGTTCTCCAGTGCGCAAGGAATCATAAGCTATATCAGGATAGAGGATTTATACAAAAGTAAAGTACGTATTAATAAACACAGGCTGTTACAAAGCAATGGGTGGGATTGGAATGTCGGGAGAGGAGGAACACAGAAATCATTTCCATACCATAGGCAGATTGAGAAAATTGCAGAAAAGCTTTAAAAAATACAAGCAAGCCGAGAGGAGAGGTCACGGGGCACAGGACGCCGCCAGGGAGACGGCCTTGCACGCGTCCCCGGAGGA
>NC_051414.1:27561139-27562293 GCF_015228065.2 Penaeus monodon
CATCATGTAGCAGCGGTCACTGCCTCCCGCACCAACGCCGTGTCCATCTGTACCGCCGTCACCACCTCGGGGTACCGTCGAGAGGAGGTCCCTGCATGCCCCGGCGCGCCCGGACGCAGGTGCCCCTCGCCGCTACGGCCGCGCCCGCGCATGCGGACCCAGAGTGCCACTATAGTGCCTGCAGTGCCGAGGCAGGTGAAAAAAGACGACGAATGTGTAGTGCTTGGTGACAGTGCCGAGAAGTGCCCCTGGGAACTCTCTATCTACCTCATCGCGACGAGATACCTCCTCGATCTCCAAACCCAAGATCTCACACTCCAGACCTCAAGTAGAGTAAGAAGACGCGAGGAGACGCCGCCGTATCTCCTCGAATTAATACTTATATTTACACATATATACCTCGTGGACAGTGCACCCCCACCCCGCCCCTGCGGATCAGCTACCCCGCCCCCTGCCCGACCCAGGCGACCAAGCCGGCGCTGCCAGTGAGTGGGCAGGACGCGGCCGCAGGAGCGAGGGCAAGCGGCGTCCTCGCAGGACCCTCGGTTCCCCTCGGCTACCTCAGCGCGTCTTCGCGTTGCCTCTCAGGATTCCTTCAAGAAGCCAGCCGATGAAGAGGAATCGCTGAATATTAGTTGCAAAAAATACATACTTTCGCCATCTACCAATTTCCCACGGAAGGAAATCTGAAAGGAAATAGCCAGTTAATTGATAATCAAAGAGAAAAAAGAGCGTTTCGGGCAGGACCTTCGAACCGTGTCCTCAAGGTGACCTGGCCTGACCTGTGAGCCAGAAGGAAGAGGTGAGGGTTCGTGTTCTCGTGTGTTCTTTATGACCTGTAGGGGTGTGTTAAATGTGTGAACCTCCCCCTCCATACCCCATACCCTCTCCTTCACTAACACATTTATAAGAAAGTTTGAAGGTTTCATCGAAAATAATGTACAATTTTATTTCCACACCTATTTCATGTGTATGATTATCATATAAATATCGTTCTCCGTCTTCTCCCTTCGAAATATATTGCGGCAATAAAACTTTCCTTGGATTACGGAAAGTCTCTGAAAAAAAAATATACAAAGATATTTCAGCCCTTCTTCAGATGTCTGTGACGTCATCACTATAACTTTTGTTCCTATTAATCTATGCGTTTTATA
>NC_051414.1:27562336-27563025 GCF_015228065.2 Penaeus monodon
CGACCTAAATTTAATATATGTTTGAGGGAGAGAGAGATGATATACAGAAAGAATACATCAGAACTCCTCACCTCGTAACGAGATGCTCTAGAGGCGAAATCTGCAAGGTGTTTGCAGTAAGTTAGGCCGTAGCCTCCATGTGGTGGCGGCGAGACATCTTAGGCCGGAGATGTCTTGCGCCCGAAGATATCTTGGCACGAGTTGGACGCGCCCGCCGTCTCGTCGCGCGCCTAGGCCGACTCACCTGCCCGCACTCGGTGCCACCTGCCCGCCTCGGCCACGATTCCTCCCATGGACACCGACACACTTCTCATGGACCCCTCTGCACTCCGGAGAACAGTGCCTGACCCCTTGCCGAGTGCCTTTAGTAGTGCATGAACTCTTCGTTAGAATGGTGACCAGCACGCTGTCCCCTTTGGATCTATTCTGTAGCATGTGAACCCCAATATGCCTCCTGTGGGCTACAATATTCTTATAGGTAAACATGGTAGACCCTCAAATGCTCTATTAGACATCATAATACCCTACTGTATATACCTTTTCACACATACCACACTTTCAAGAATTCCAGGGTCTTCATTAGTCATGATTTATCATGCAACTAAAGAAAAGATTCCATTAACCTTATCTGACTCTGGAACCAGACTCAAGCCAGGGATTACCACCCTTCTGGGGAGGCCCAGACGTAT
>NC_051414.1:27563124-27563231 GCF_015228065.2 Penaeus monodon
ATTATATGGATACATATTTTTTTCTTCTTTTTTGGCGGGGGGGGGGGGGGCCAGGCTTAGTGTTATTTACCCACAACCTTGGGTCAATGAAGACCTATAGCAGGGGT
>NC_051414.1:27563431-27564634 GCF_015228065.2 Penaeus monodon
TAGATGACAGTTACTGAATAGGGCCATGGAGATTATTATATATTGATCGGGGGCCACGGAATGAAAAAAGTTGGGAACCACTGATCTAAAGTCCATGATCGTCTACGAATTATCAAGTAATAATTTGCATATATATCGAAAATCGTTTTCAAACTAGCCACAGACGTGCCTATTCCAGGGGAGTGTACTTGTAATGTAAACAAAACAGGATAGTTTGTTTTTCGGAGGTGGTTCAGGGACTAAGTGGAAATTGCGAAATTGCTTGATTCTCATGAACTACAGAACATTCAATTACAGGAAAGGAAAAACTGACAATTCATAGCTTTTCATGGTTTATTGGAGTATCCTGCCCTCAACGCCACTTTGTTAAGGCGAATAGGAACAATCCACTGACGGGGTGCCTTTGAGTGCCTTTTTTTTTATTCCTTTCTTAGGTTTATGCGAAGTATATGTGTTTTTCAGTTCCTCAAGATATCCTCACCTATCGAAGACTTATTTTCGGACGATAATCCTCGAGGGTTTCAATAACACCTTTGAGGACTTACTGTAACCCTCGAGGATTATTGTCCAAAAATAAGTGTTCGGTAGTTGATTCTCACAGAAAGATTTCACACAAAACTACGTGGACACATATCTACCTTGTCTCTTTCGCAGATCTTGAACAACCTTTTACTTTTGTACAGCGATGTCTAATCTTACATAGAGGGGAGGTTTTTCAGTGCTGGGCAAATCACCCTTGACTTTTAATATATGTTGTTGCTTTTGTTTGTCTTTACCGATACATCTCACATCCTACTCCCTATTTTCCGATCCATCATCATTTACTCAAAAAACACACACATAAATAATTATTATTAAAAACAAATACAACCGGAACTTCTTCAACTTCTAACTTACAATTTAACATGACAGCCACAGGACATGTTAAGAGATGGGAGATGCAGAACAGGCGTATCCCACCGTAAAGAAGTGATCAAAGGGACCTCGGATTTTCTTGAGGCGTTTCTGGTACATGTCTTCTCGGGCAGGATTTGCGGCTGGAATCCGGCGTTGGGATCTTGCCTTTTCTCCTGTCTATCCTCTCGGATTGGTTCGATTCCTGGACCCTATAGCCCGTCCAATCTCAGGAAAGAAAGAAAGAAAAAACTGCCAACTCAACCTTGCCGCTGAAACACTCCGATTCGCCAAGTGCCCTTTTAGTAA
>NC_051414.1:27564664-27565536 GCF_015228065.2 Penaeus monodon
AAGGGGGGTAAATAATGTAAAGCAATAAAGATGTATTGCTTAGCAATTCAAAAATACCAAACATGTAGGTGATGAGAGTAAAGAATAGACAGGGAATCGGAGTACCCAAGGTTCGAGGTGAGTTACCAGTTCGTCATTTTCTGATACTGGACATGCTATAGTGGCTCTCTTCCTTTAACTGCAACTCTCTTAACTGCATAGCCTGATACATTGGTTTCCGTTGAGCCATATACATTCTGCACTCTATAAAATATAATATTCTGTATTCCATTCTACCCCCACGACATTTTTCCTTTTTTTCCTAACAATCCCTGTATTGCAATCTGCCCCGGATCGTAATGCAGCCAGTGCTATAGTTTGCAAGGGCACTTAGTACCTACATTGCCTCTTGGGTTGGCTCACACCCTGGCTCGCAATACAGCCGACGTCAGCGTTGGGTGTTCAACTTCACCTTTTTTAACCTTGACATCTTTCACATATTTTCCTTTTTGAACCTCAATGTTGCCTCCTCAACTTATTTTCCTCTTTGAACCTCATCGTTACCTCCTCAACTTATTTTCCTTTTTGAACCTCTGCTTAGGCTCTTCGGCTCTTGAACTTCAACATTGGCTCTTTGGTTTGTTTTCCTTTCTGAGCCTCAGTTGTGGCTTTTTGACTTGTCTTCCCCTTTTTGGACCTCAACGTTTGGCTCTCTAATTTGTTTTCCTGAGGACTAAAGTCTTACCGCTTTGGGGGGCCTACGGGGAAACAGCTCGTGCAGGAAGGCAATTGCGCAGACAGTCAAGGAGTTATTAGACTGTACTGAGAGTACCTATGTATAGTACGTTTGCATTGCTTCTATTTACTTTATAATGTAAATGCAAGGTGAACGG
>NC_051414.1:27565696-27566197 GCF_015228065.2 Penaeus monodon
AATAGATACACAGAAACTAGAAAAGAGATATGTATAACTGCGTGTGTGTGTGAACAATGTGGACAGTACATGCTTTTGTGTATTTAAATAACTCTTACACATGCATAGACAAACAGAACAGCGCGACGATGACGAGAAGCAAGTAGAGACGGATTCAGAAGAAGGAAAAGACGTGGGATGAGTAAAAGCAGAACAAGCAATAAAAGGAGCACATCAAAGGCATTTAATCGTTCCATCCTTCACTTGACATTTTCTTAACTTATCAATTAAGACGAAGATCACAAGGGTCCACCTATCACCGTCTAGATATAATGTATCTTTTTCATATCTTTTTCGTTTTTAGTCATATTGTTGCATCTCATAAACGTTGATTGACCTTCGTTCATATCGTTTAAATCAAGAAATATATTGACTGTCCCTTTGATATTTCATGACTTAAAGGCAAATTCCATTGAAAGCACTATAAAGAGTATCTGGTAAAGTTTATATAAATTTTCCAAT
>NC_051414.1:27566379-27568319 GCF_015228065.2 Penaeus monodon
GAGTCATCCCCTGTAAATGCTCCAACAGATCATCTGGAGAGGACAAATAACAGAGACTAAAAATGTGATCGTCAATTCATTAGCAAAATCTAGTGTCAGATGAAGATCGTGTGAAAACATATTCTCTTCTCGAGTTTCATTGACGAGGCGACGAGAGATCGAGCACAAATATCATTGGTCGTCCCTCCGTCTGGTTTGTGTATCATAACAGGAGTCATAGCTCGCGGTTTATGAGACGGCGTGTGAGAGTGAGGAAGGAAGTGTGGTGGCATGTTGAAAGCATAAAAAGAGGGGAGGGGGGGAGGAAGAGGAAAGAAAGAATGAGAGAGTACGATTAAAAGAGAGAGGGGGGGGGGGAGAGGAAAGAAAGTATAAGAGTACGATCATAAGTGGGAGAAAAGAGAAAAGGAGGAATGAGAGACGATCAAAAGAGGGAGAGAAAAAAAAGAGGGGAGAGTAATGCACTACCGCTGTCGATATATTCAGACAGGCAATGGCTTCTGGGAGGGAGTCACGCCGGTAGGAGAGCTGACAAATTATGATCGTCATCCATTATTTGATTAACTCGGGATCCGTATCGGTTTAGGCAAGGCAAGAGGGGAAAAAAGGAGGGGGGGGGTTCATTAGGGTCTATGTTTGGCCGTTGGGCAGACTCATCTCGGCGTCTCGGGGCAACTGTCAAAACACCTCTTGTCTATTTTCGTACGATTGTGTGTGTGTCTCTCTCTTGCATTGATACAGCAAAGGTTCTCAGGCTTTGGGTATTTTATTAGATCTGAGGGATTGGGGGAGATTCACAGTGTTTCGACTACGCACAACAACCTGGGAGACGGTGGCGGATGGGGAGGAAGGCATGGAAACGAAGATAAATAAGAGCAGCGAAAAACCAGGGCTGCCGCTCTGACCCTCTTCCTCTGATAGGTCTACAAGAAATGAAAACTAGAAAGGAGCACTCAACGAAACTCGGAATCTCAGGCTGCCTTGTGTTCCGGTGTGTTCTCGTCCCAGTATACCTTAACTCGTCGCCAAGAGACGTAATGCATGTAAATAAACCCATTTATCTCAGATTAGATTAACTGAACCGTCCGAAATGCCTCCTCCCCTTTTTTTACCTAACTTTCCTAAAAAATAATACTATAATTAAGTCTTTTCAAAAGTAGGCGTGACTCATCGAAACAAAAGATCTAGGCCTATGAAACCCGGCAATTTATTATCAAGAACAAACTTCTCGAGACGAGCCAGTTCTTACATCATTCGCCTGACAGTTCCTCCCGCGACAGTCAGGCTGGCACCAGACGCGCCTCTTAACAATGACAATAAATCGTAATATTTTAAATCTACTGTCCAAAGATGGAAGCGGGTATGAGGAGATGGTTCATGCTCATTATTAAATCAATCTTGGTACGAAATGTTGCCCTCGTGCTATGTTAACGGGTAATGAGATTCGGGGGGCAATAATTAGCAGTGAATTATCTTAATTATGTAGGACGAAAGAGCGACAGGGAGGGTGTTTTACTCATTACAAATAGGGATGTAAACATACGTTGGTTTTCGACGAAGGCAAAACACGTTTCTAATTACATAAAGTGGGTTTAATAAGGGTTTCTAATACCCTCACAAATATATTTAATTCGCACTGAATACCCGATCTGTAATATATCTCACGATATATATCTATCATATATCCCCGCGTGCCATGTTTGTTTTGGTCGGTTACTCTTTAAACTCTCCACCGGGATCCGTCTGCATACTAGAGCGTATCCACGTTTTGACATCTACCCTTGGTAACCTCAACTGAATTACCATTAAAAGTCGTCAAGGTTTTTTTTAGGTAAATTTAGATGTAATACTATGAGTAAAAGCCAAGAGCCGGTGAGAAAAAGGGTCCTAAATTCAAAATTACTTTGTGTATAGCGGTATGCTCCGTCTGCCCGTCTGTC
>NC_051414.1:27569260-27570015 GCF_015228065.2 Penaeus monodon
GTAGATATAGATGCTTATAGATGACAGATAGATATTTCCTTCCCCTTCTTTCGGTATGAGTCATACATAAGTAAAATGTCAAGAAAGAGAGCATACGGGATCCACAGCAAGCAATATCTGGGGATATTTTACCTATAAACAAATCGAATGAAAATGGCAAGCAATAATTCTAAGATTCAAATCAGAGGATACATTTTCAGGTGTCAGTTTAATGGAATTTGCATACATGAAGCACGAATAAATTTGTTGAATTCGACAAGGCGATTACGGAGAAGCAAAATTCGATTGCAAATCATTTATTATGAGATTTCTTGCTAAGGTTTTGCGGATTGCATTCTGGTATAATTAACACGGAGAATTGATATTATAAGTGTTCTGTGTTGAATAAATAGATGTAATAAGTAAGGTTATATAGCTATAAGTAAACAGCCGAATAAGTGAAAACGAAATATAACTAAAGAGTTTCCACGATGATTCAGTCAATAGAAGGTCATTTCCCCCTTATTTTTGTCTTCTCTCAGACACCTCCATTCGACTAACATGTTTTTTTTTTTTTAATCAAGAAAATAGCAATAGTCATCCCAGGTATCGCCAGACTACGCAGCGAGACGGGCCAGAGTATCGTCCAAAACAACACAGTACTAATAATAGGCAGGGGAGTATCGGCACAAGAAGCACATGCTCAATAACTGAACATGCGAAGAGCGATTTGCGCAAGCCACCCGGGTCGATCAGCTGACTGGAGAAATAACGTT
>NC_051414.1:27570038-27570522 GCF_015228065.2 Penaeus monodon
ATTTTTCGCTGGTTGTGTTTATGATTTTGTCAGTTGGCGGAGGTCGTTATTCGTTCTGTATTTTTGGTGGATTTTGTTGTTTGTAAAGTATATGTCTTTTTTGTTGCTTGATCATTATTTCTGGTGGGTCTTTATAGACGATCTCTCGGGAATTCTTGTGAGTTGTGGTATGTGTACCCAGCTTAGAGCCCAGCCGCTGTGGTTCCTGGTCAGAGTCAACGTCTTTTTTTTTTCCTACTCCTCTCTTCCTATCTGGCTTTTTCTTCTGCTCTGCTAAGGAATTAATAAACCACAAATAAAAAAAAAATGTGAACAAAAAGGAAGTCGAGTTGATATTCGCCGTTTTTCTCGTGTAGAATTCTTCGCCAGGTCCCTCCTTACATATGTCTTGCTGAGAAATCGCACTCCACTTTACCTTTTAGTGTACATAGGCGAAAGACAAGGGAACATCAGCGGAGAATTTACACAGTTACGTGAACCATAG
>NC_051414.1:27570569-27570816 GCF_015228065.2 Penaeus monodon
CAACACGCAAGGATTAGTCGGATCACAATAAACAGCTCATTAATGAAAGTTACAAGGGGTATTTTCTTGTTTACAGTGAGAATTCAGGCCATAGGAATTCTATACATCAGGCAGACGGTCCAAGTCGATTTGTGTGTCTAAATATAGATCGTTACAAGTAGACACTGAGATTACGTGAGGATAGGCACTATCTAATATCACTGTTCGATAATGATAACGTTATATTAGCTTTTGCAATGTTATTAGC
>NC_051414.1:27571185-27571408 GCF_015228065.2 Penaeus monodon
CGCCATCCTTACTAGCCCCACCTAACCGCAGAGACAAGATAAGAATCAGCAGACTTTAAATAGATTAATTTTATCTGATAACGAAAAAAGGAAAATACGTATATTAGATCTAAAAAAAATAATAAAAAACTTAACAATCTTAACAATAGTCATCAAAAATAAATGATACGCACACATACTTCATACAGACTTAGACTACACCATCAAAAAAAAAGTGTGTGTG
>NC_051414.1:27571610-27571730 GCF_015228065.2 Penaeus monodon
CTCCCAGTTTTCATATCTTTGGAGAGGAGAGAAAACACCGGAACGAACAACTGAAAATGGTGCACAAATATTCTCACATTTGTTGTTTTGTATTGCACGGAAGATGCCTTTTCATCTCGA
>NC_051414.1:27571999-27572155 GCF_015228065.2 Penaeus monodon
TATTTTTTCCTCGTAAGACGATGGGATATTGTGAGTCTTCAGGCAAATGTATTCCTTGAAAGTAGGTGGATCTGACTCATAAATTTGGTGCGATGATAGCGCTCAATGACTTCAGTCAAGGTGTCATTTTTAAGTCAAATAATGATGATGAGATCA
>NC_051414.1:27572871-27573397 GCF_015228065.2 Penaeus monodon
AAGCCACTGGCGCAAGAGAATCGGATAATTAGGTCAGAATAACGGACAAAGGCGCAGAAGGCAAACACACAAGAGGCAAAAATAAAAATCACGGACAAGGGAAACAAACAGAGGGATCGATAATGAGTCGGTTAGACAACAAAGATTACATTAAACCGGAAAGTCAAATAAAATCTCTTTTTGCTTCATTTTTCTCCTTTTTGTGGGCGAGGGGGGGAGGGGGTAGGGGGAGGAAGGTATTATATACGATTGATAAAAAAGAGGGAGAAGAGAGAAACGAAAGGAATAAAAGGTTAGAATAATAAGACAATAAGAGAATGAAGGAAAGGTGAATTGCAAACGGCACTGCAATCGATACCGCTGAGTGTGCAACATTTCAACTTCAGACGCAGTTTGCGAAAAGCAGCTGCAACTTGATTCGCCATCAGTTATTCCTCCTCGCTCTGCCTTCTCCCTTCCCCTTGCAACTTGATGCGTCATTCTGCAATTGCTCGGTCGTCGTTCGAGATTCATAAGCGATTGCAGC
>NC_051414.1:27574254-27574637 GCF_015228065.2 Penaeus monodon
CTGGGCAGCCCGTGTGCACTTGACAGTCTATCTCTGCAACAAAATAAGACCTTTCTCTTCCGTCAGGTTTCAAGGGTGCCAAAATTTGCGCCGATGACTCCAAAGTATAAATTCCACCGCTTACTCTAAATATGCGGCCACAGGAAGCGGCCGACCCTTCCAAAACCACGAGGAAAGTCACATTTCATCAAAGCGTTTCGGGACTTGCAAGAGAAAAGAAAGGCCTTTGCGTGAAAAGTGGAGAAAGGAGACGAGTTCACATTCGAGACACTGGACGCCCCTCCGCCGCCGGTTTCCCTAATGTCTTGCCAATGCAGTAGCAGCGGCGGGCGGCCTGGTCTGCCTGCGCCAGCCACGCGTCTGCCGCTCTGCCAGCTTCTGCT
>NC_051414.1:27575278-27575682 GCF_015228065.2 Penaeus monodon
CCCCTTAGTCACAGGAAAGCCAAGGCCAAAACATCTCCCTTCTGTCTCTTCCTCCCCATTTCACTTCCTTTCCTCTGCCACCCCCACACATCTCTCCTCCACATCTCCATTATCCCTTCACCCAAATCTCTCCTCCACTTCTGTCATTATCTCCTCACCCCAGGCTCTCTGTCTCTCCCTCTCTCCCTGCCGCCTCTCCCTTCCCACCCTGAGGCCTCCTCCGCACCCTTCCTCTCCCTCGCTCCCTTGCTCACGACGGCCTCATTACGTATTCATGTCGCCCGGAAGCTGCTGCCCTCAATTATGGAGAAGTTTTGGTTTATTCGCGTCATATTGTAAATACAGAGGGACGGGCAAGGGGCGCAAGAGGTCGCCTTTTTATGAAAAGTATGAATGAAAGCGTC
>NC_051414.1:27575985-27576222 GCF_015228065.2 Penaeus monodon
TTTAATGAATCATCCCGATGACTAATTATGAATCGGCAACCCTCTATATCTCCCAAGACGCCCGGAAGTGCCAAGCCCTTGAGACAAATTTGGAGATTTTTTTTATTTTTTTTCAAGTTCCACTCGATCGTAAGTTGCCTCCACAGTATCTTAAACACGTCTCGTTCGCCCTCATCTCGCGTCCGTCTTGGGTCTTTATCTTGTTCGTGAGTTCTATCAATCTTTCATCTCTGCCGT
>NC_051414.1:27576631-27577170 GCF_015228065.2 Penaeus monodon
TTCATGCTCCTTCTTTTCTCCGTATCATAATTATCTCCCTTGCCTACCCTCCCTTCCTCTCTCTCACCTATTTTTCTTTTTCCCCCTCTTTTTCCCCTTCTTCTGTATGACCGGCTGTCAGTCTCACCGCCTGTCTATGGCTTTCACACAAGGCACCTGTCATCTTTTTTCCCCAGTCAGTTTTTGAACACGTGTCAGTTAGCTGATCTGGTGTTTTTAACGAGAGTTTGTCTTGTCAATGGTTCATCTGAAACACCCGCTGGCCCTCCCGTTCCCCTCACCCCTTCACCCCCTTACCCTCACCTTCTTCCCTTCCTTTCCCGCATCCCCTTCCCCTCTCCCCTCACCCTCTTCCCCGACCCCTCTCCCCTCACCCTCTTCCCCGACCCCTCTCCCCTCACCCTCTTCCCCGACCCCTCTCCCCTCACCCTCTTCCCCGACCCCTCTCCCCTCACCCTCTTCCCCGACCCCTCTCCCCTCACCCTCTTCCCCGACCCCTCACCCCCTTCCTTACCGGGTTTAAACAGCCCTACTCCCAC
>NC_051414.1:27577618-27577742 GCF_015228065.2 Penaeus monodon
CGTTTGGCTCTGCATTTACACATAGAATATATGCATTATGTTTTTATTCATACGCAGCATATGTAGATTTTTTTCCTTTCATTGTTGCCGCCCCCCCCTCGTTCATTTCTCATTCTAATCTCAT
>NC_051414.1:27578034-27578134 GCF_015228065.2 Penaeus monodon
CTATAAGCATTTAAAGCGACGAACATTTCTAGGAATTAGTCCCTCGGCCGCTTTCTTATCCATTCTTCGCTATCTTTACTTTGAGCTGCCTTTCATTGCC
>NC_051414.1:27578529-27578614 GCF_015228065.2 Penaeus monodon
AATTTTGTGATCATAATATTGATACAGTTATGGTAATTAGTCAGTAACACCAACAGTGATTACAAGCGAACTGCCGATGTTGCTG
>NC_051414.1:27578640-27578772 GCF_015228065.2 Penaeus monodon
CTCCCATTCTTTGATACGATTAGGGAGGATAATTATAATCACTCTGCGATGCAGTATGCACATTACGGCATTTTTTTTTTCGTTATTGTTTTTCTTTCATCTAAGCTCTTTAGATGTGATATCGTTGTTTCA
>NC_051414.1:27579311-27579426 GCF_015228065.2 Penaeus monodon
ACGCCCACGCCCGGGCACACAAAAGAATACAGAAGCCACGCTAACATAGCCTCACTACGGTCAGCATCATCACTAGGGGAATAGCGGAGAGGGACCTGGGTGAAGGGGGAGAAAA
>NC_051414.1:27579857-27579973 GCF_015228065.2 Penaeus monodon
CGAGAATAAGAAGGAAAAGAAAAAACATGAAGAAGAAGAAAAGGAAGAAGAAGCAATGAGAGGAGAAAAAAAATATGAAGCAAAACAAAATCGAAAAATCAAACAAGACCGAACCT
>NC_051414.1:27580108-27580558 GCF_015228065.2 Penaeus monodon
CCCTCAAAAGATTTAATCAGGGTAGCGTTGGCCCTCGCGAGCACAAAGCCTTGTCATTCAGGGAGCCAAGGCAAACATACTCAACGTTAGATCCAGCAGGTATACTCTGTGGTAGAGACGTATAATGAGTATAATTTAGCTGTAACCTAAACCCCTTGCTTGACTTGCCTGCCGGTCACACGTCAATGAATCTCGACTCCACCTCTATCGGTTTGTTTAGTTCGAACCAATAAGAGAAACTGCTTCATGTAGTTATGAATGCGCGTGGCACAGGGTGCATGGAGAAGAGAGGAGGGAGGAGTGCATGGAGGATGAGGAGAAGGAGGGGATGAGAAGGAGGAAAAGGGATGGGGAGGAGAAAGAGGGATGAGGGGAAGGAGGGGATGAGGAGGAAGAGAGGATGGGGAGAAGGAGGGGATGGAGATAATCTTCTTTTTCATCTTCTTACCC
>NC_051414.1:27581409-27582405 GCF_015228065.2 Penaeus monodon
AGCCAATTATTTCTTCCCAACAAGTAATAAAACTATAACCCCTCACACGGCAGCGTACGTTGCGGGCGTTGCACGGACAATTGACTTGCAACAATGTTATCCGGGCGTCTATCGAAGAAATCTTTCAGCTCTGACAGACGCGTCAGCCATATCAAGGCACCTTATCGTCAATTACGGATCTTACACGACAACCTGGCTCTGTCTGTCGCTTCTTCAGCCGCCGTCGCGAGGCAAAGGCCTTCGGGATCGGCAGGTGGCTCGCCGCTGATGACGAACGCAGGGCCTCCTCTCCTTCTGTGGCGCGGTGCCGTCCCTCGGATCTCCCCTCCCCCTCTCTCTCCTTCTCCCCTCTCCCCACCTTTGCCTCCTTCCCCATCTCCCCTCTCCCCTTCTCCCCTCTTCCTTTCTTCCTCCCCTCTCCTCCACCTTTGCCTCCTTCCCCCTTCGCCCCTCTCCCCTTCTCCCCTCTTCCCTTCTCCCTTCTTCCTTTCTCCATTCTCCCTTCTACCCACTTTTGCCTCCTTCCCTTCTCCCCTCCTCCTTTCTCCCCTCTCCCCTCTTCCTCTCTCCCTTCTCCCCTCTCTCCACCTTTGCCTCCTTCCCCTTCTCCCCTCTTCCTATCTCCCTTCTCTCCTCTCCCCTTCTCCTCTCTCTCTACCTGTGCCTCCTTCCCCTTCTCTTTGCCCCTTCACTTATCCTTTCGTAAACCTTTCTCCATTTCCCTTCCCTCTCCTGCTGCCTTACCCTTATTCTTCGCTAGTGCCTTTCCTCTCCTCCTCTTCTTGTCTCCTTTCTCCTTCTCACATCTCCTTTTCTTCACTCGGATAGAACCTTTTACTTCTCTTTTATCTATGCCTACTTTCTTTCTTCCGTCTTCTTTTTCCCTTTTCCCTTTCCCTTATTTTGCTTCCTTCTCTGTCTCCTTTACTTCCCTTCCTTCCCTCTGCCTTTTACTTTTCCCTTCTTCCTATTCGTCTGGTCCGTCCCCATCCTACC
>NC_051414.1:27582752-27582836 GCF_015228065.2 Penaeus monodon
TCATCCTCTTCCCTCTCTAACACATGCATACACACTCACTCCTTTCTGAGATCCCTTTCCTTGTTTAGAAGAGGTGGACTATTG
>NC_051414.1:27582970-27583093 GCF_015228065.2 Penaeus monodon
ACATAGGTTGCACATGAAGAGATTAATTATCATCTTTATTATTTCTTTCAACTTTACTTTCACTTCATTAGATTTTTTTTTTTGTAAGAGAGGGATGGAGAGAGCGGTAAATAGTAAATAAGG
>NC_051414.1:27583715-27583955 GCF_015228065.2 Penaeus monodon
CAACATCCAACCCACACCGACAGCCTTTAATCCAAGACAATGAAGTGGAAGCAACCCCCCCCTCTCCCCTCTCCCATGCCCCTCTCCGTGATCCCTTACCCCCCTCCCCCTCCCCCCCTCCTCGTCTTCCCTCCGTAAACCATCGAGAAAGACCTTCTTCATACCCCTTCTCCCTTCTCCCCTTCCCCCCTTCCCCCCTCCTCCTCCCCTTCAACCGCAACCCCTCCCAAAGACTTTAAC
>NC_051414.1:27583985-27584172 GCF_015228065.2 Penaeus monodon
CTTAACCCCACACCCCCTACCCTTCCCCCACCTTTCTTCAATCCTTCTCGAAGACTTTCCTCCTTCCCTCCTACCCCCTCCTTTTTCCCCCAACCCTTCCGCCCTCTCCTCCCCCCCATTCTCCTTTTACCTCCAACCTTCCCCTCCCCCTCCCCACCGGTCCCAACCCCCCTTTCTACTCTCTTGA
>NC_051414.1:27584222-27584334 GCF_015228065.2 Penaeus monodon
AAACACACACTCCTCAAAGAAGAAAGTATTACAACCTCAAACCCGATGTTCTGCATGCAAATGGCGTACTTTGAGGAACACTAGAAGATGTGATAAAACAAACCAGAGAGTA
>NC_051414.1:27584582-27584844 GCF_015228065.2 Penaeus monodon
CAAGAGTGCAGCTATCTGAAGTCCACGCTCGACTACCCTCACGGCCCTCACACTCTCTCTCGTCACCCTTAGATGTCAGAACGTGGAGAAGGGGGATGAAAAGAGAGACAGAGAGGGGCGAGAAAGAGGGTGGGAAGGGTAAGAGGGAAGAATGGGGGAGATGGAAAAGATGGGGATGAGAATGGGGAGGATGAGGGAGATGGAAAAAGGGGAGGATGAGTGGGAAGGATGAGGGAGATAGGAAAAGATGGGTATACGAGTA
>NC_051414.1:27585067-27585250 GCF_015228065.2 Penaeus monodon
CAAGATAAGGCAACAAGGATGCAGGAAGGTAGGATGGATGAAAGAGAGAGAGAGAAGGATGAAAAAAGATGAGTGGGATATCGAGGAAAAATTAAGCCAGGGAGAACACGGTGGATTTGTAAGTAAAGTGTGCTGGAACCTGAGAGGATGCTGATGAGATTAGAAGGATTAGAGACGGAAGAA
>NC_051414.1:27585583-27585858 GCF_015228065.2 Penaeus monodon
TCTCTATACAACGGACTAATATATTGACAATGTGGCTATTGATTGGCCATAAAGATAAGTTAATTAAGCTTAAAACTAAGGAACATAGAATAAAAACGATTAAGTAAAAGAAGGGAAAAAATACCTATTTCTTTAACATATAATAATGGTGTAAATTATAATAGCAACGTGTCTGTCTTTACGCAAGAGTTGTTGCTTCTCAAACTTTAACGAAATTCGCACAGAAATGTTTCCCTAATAATAACTTTGTTGCAAAATAGTTAATGATAAGCATC
>NC_051414.1:27587857-27588104 GCF_015228065.2 Penaeus monodon
CAAAATCTATCTACTTATCATTTCATTGATTCCTTGTTTGTTTGTCTTCCTTTTGCTTTGTTTCCGTCGATGGAGGATAAACTACTCAAAAAATACTGCCCCCACATATCCCCCCACCAGGACCCCGACCCCCCGCCCCCGCCGCCCCTTTTAAGGAGAACGATGAAAGTGGAGACACACACTAGCATTTCTGGAAAACACAATTTGGTTGGGTAATAATTCCTGCGTTGCATCATAACTCAGGTTC
>NC_051414.1:27590408-27590573 GCF_015228065.2 Penaeus monodon
ACACTGCATAAGCTCGTATTATGTATTACCAATTAATGGTTGTAAAAGTAAGGAAATGCATAATAAATATTCGTTTTAGAAAGGTGCTGTAAGGTTGGAAAAAGACAAAGTTAGCATCATTAATTCTGAAATAATATTTTGCGGTTTTGGCCGCGACCCTAGGGT
>NC_051414.1:27590862-27591809 GCF_015228065.2 Penaeus monodon
GAAACTATTTTATGCCACATCATACTACAATCGCCTTTGCAATTAAACAGCACAAAAGCACATTTGCAATTGACAAATTCCTTTTACGATTTCAAGTGAATGTATGGACTAGCCCGCCGAGGCCCCGAAAAGAAAATGTATCAAGTGTCATACATTTTTAGTACGATGGCTGAAGTTAATTAGCACTTTAAGTGGATTCCCCACCTTTCTTTATTCCGGAACAGCAGATGACTTTCGCTAACTAAATAAAATGGAAACCGTGCAACCAGACACGCCATTCGGTCTGAAAAGTACGAGACTCTTGCCAGCCTCGAGTATCGGACCGTGTGCTTCTGTGCGAGGCCGGAAAAGTAACGGCAAAATTCTTCAGCCGGAGTGCATAGATCTATCACGAAGCTTCGGTGACACTCGGAGAAAAAGAGAAGCGAGATTGAAGAAATACGATGTTTGGAAAGGGTGGGTGGGAGGGGGTGGGCGAATAAAGGGTAGGGATTAAAGGGCGAATAAGGAAAGGTTTCTAATTAGAGTGCGAATAAGATTTAGCAGGAGTGCGAATATGGGATTCTGATTGAAGTGCGAATAAGTGTTTCTAATATCAGTACGCATAAGAGATTCTAATAGCTGTGCGAACGCGGCCTTCTAATAGCAGTGCGAATAAGGCCCTCTGATTAAAGGGCGAATTAGAACTTGGATTCAACATCCTAATTCGAACAAAAATTCGAGACGGGAACTGACACAGCCATTCCGAATTCTAACGTCACAACTTAAAATTTTGCTACACCTTACATTAGAATTCCGGTTGAAAATCACCTAAACGTTACTCTGTGCCAAAAAAGTAAAAAACCGGAGAGCGAGCGACAGAACACACCCACTCTCGAACAGACACCAAACTGCCATACAGATACAACAGCGAATGAACAATGATCCCATGACTTCAAAAACACCGA
>NC_051414.1:27593040-27593407 GCF_015228065.2 Penaeus monodon
CCTTTTCCTTAATCGTATATGCGGTTTATGAAAACATCCACGCAAGTTAAACAGACAAAAGCAAATACAAGATTATGTTAAGCGAGGTAAGCTCTCGGTTCCTTGACCTTTGGTGTTGCAACAAAAGGAATATATATATACATTTTTTTTTTTTTTTTACCTTGAATTATTTGTTGAACATGAGGTTATACTAAATCTGAAAACTGATAATCGGATTGGGCCGTTCCTTTTGATTGTAATCACGGGTTGCGTGGAGGCCGACCGCTCGCACGTAAGGTATTCTTTGGACACGTCGATGCTCCTTAAAATTTTAATGAACAGGATGACATTCCTTAAAAAGTATTTAATGTGACGTGGATTCGGTTCA
>NC_051414.1:27593476-27593867 GCF_015228065.2 Penaeus monodon
TGTGTGTCTTAATAAGGATGATATTTGATGTGGTGAGCACGCGTGTGTTCGTTTCACCCTGTTTGACTTCGGCTTAAGAAGATATTCCTGAAAATGGAATGCTGGGAGAGGGAGGTAAGCTGCTCATTAAACCTGATATAAATCTTGTCCAGGTGGTTTGGCCGCCGACCTTGACTAGGTGTCGAACCTGCTCTTTGTTCTTTCTTTGATTTTACTTACAACTTCCCCCGGAGACCAGCATTTGTTCCTGCCGGGGCCGGGAAAGGCGACTCCGGCAGGGAACTTCGGATTTCACTCGGCTGAACTCCGACTTTTAATACGCGGCTGGAGGGAAGGGTTTTCCAAAAGGGCGCCAACGGCTGATTGGGCCGAGTACTGGGAAGACACTCCT
>NC_051414.1:27593945-27595243 GCF_015228065.2 Penaeus monodon
ATCGTTTGTTTCCCATATGGTTAAATGTAAGCTTTTGCACCACTACCCGTCTATGTAAAAATGCAAGTTATAATATTCCCCATCGGCTATGCTGAACTGAATGACACTGACCGACCTAGGTAGTTCCGTCCGCCTGAACCCCGTCCTGACCTTGTGTATTGTTGATCAAGTTCCCATTCCGTCTACTGGTTCAGCGGTAAGATGTCACCCCGACCCAGGCTTCCCGCACCTTGATCTTTAAACCCCGAAGCCCTGTGTCGGCTTCGAAACATGTGATCGCTTGACGAACCAACTTCTGACCTTAACTCGTGTATTGTTTACTTCGGGAAAAAAAGGAATGTGTTTCTATTTTGAGCTTTCGAGCCCTGAAACCGTGCCAAGTGTTGATGAGGGAATGCAACATTGGCACTAATTTAACCAATAACCATTTGCTGTAGCTTTGATCCAGAGCCACCTGTTGACCGGGCAATGCACTTTTGACTCTGATCAATGCGTTGTCAAGGTGGTGGAACCTTGGCTCTACGCTGACAATTTGTTTCGCGTGATGAAACAAATGTTAATGGCATCGAAATAAATCACATTCTCGAAAAGGATAAAAGTACACAGCACTGATTAATCTACATGTCATGAATAGCGTCCCCGCGCCTTCCCTCCCGAAGCACGGCGAAAGGGCGCCGCCACGCAAGATTTCATAATTCGGAATGGAAAAATAGACAATCACCGTCCTCACTTTAACACAGCGCAATTATCAGCTTCATTAGACCTCTTTACACGTCATCAAAAACACCTAAAAGCGCTATGATACCTTATTACAGTTAATTGCCTGTAATGGGGACCTGATAGTACATAATCCACAATGTAAGAGGCCAGCCGCCCAGCGTCCAGCCTGGGACAATGGGCGCGCACACCTAATTACCAAGTTGTGTACGCCCGTGAGCGAGTTTAGGGTGAATTGTGGCGCAATATGGTCGTGTATATGCGAAGTGGCATTTATGTGCGCGCGTTAATATGCATAATGTGAGTGTTGAGCATGTGCTTATGTGAATCAATTTGGTGTAATGTATGCAAGTATATGCTAATGTCATGGGGCTTTACTTTTCTGTATGTGTTGGTAAGTGGGTCTATTGGGATGCAAATTGACGAAAATAAACTCTGGAAGGGTAATATGAGTTGCGCGGAGAGAAAAGAACACACACACACCAAAAAAAAACTTTGAGGTGATTATGCAATACATTCCAAAAGCCGCGACTCCGTGTGTGTAGGTAAGAGAGAAGGTGGCAGTGGTTGGTCGACAGGCA
>NC_051414.1:27595324-27595443 GCF_015228065.2 Penaeus monodon
CGCGGGCGCTGCGGTGTTGCACTGTGTGTATGAGCGCGAGGGGACAGCGCGAGGCGAAGGGAGCGAAGGCGAGTCGGCGAGAGCAACAGCGTGGTGAGCGGCGAGGAACTGCCAAGAAG
>NC_051414.1:27595640-27596116 GCF_015228065.2 Penaeus monodon
TGGGCGGCAGCAGCAAGACCGCGGAGGCCCCGCCCCTCCCCGCCCCCCGCCGCCCGACTCCCCGCCTTCCGAGGCCCGGCGGTCCGCCCCGGCGGCGGAGGAGCGCTCGGGCTGCGCCGTGCCGCCGCCGCCGCCGCCGCCTCTCGCCGCCACCCGTCATCTTCACCTCTTATTGATACTGATCCCTGTTATCCTGCAGCGTGGCTCCGTGACCCCCGCCGCCACCGTCGCCGCCGCCACCGCCGCCCGCCGCCTTCCCTCCCGCGACCGCCGTCGCCTGCACCGCCGCCCTCCGAGGCCCACCCGCCCCACGCAGGAGCCCCGTCGGAGCGGCAGCAGGCAGCAGGAGCCCCCCGCCGCGCGCTCCCCACATGTGCCGAGCCTCGACGCCGCCGCTGACGGAGCTGACAGTCGCGGTGTCCGCGCGGGCTGGACGCATGTCTCGCAGGAAGCAGGCCAAGCCCACGCGCCTCCCC
>NC_051414.1:27596240-27596312 GCF_015228065.2 Penaeus monodon
CTAACGTTATCAGCCAGCGTCAGCGGCGCCTCTTCGTGTGTTCCCTGTCAGGTAGGTGCCATGATGACCACT
>NC_051414.1:27596444-27596611 GCF_015228065.2 Penaeus monodon
AATCTCCGCCCTCAGCACGGGCAATTCTGACACGCCCACATAAACATTCTCTCTCGCTCACAACTTGTTCCGTGAAACGTTTTTGGGAAACAGTTCCCTTTTATTTCACTCTCCATTTTTATTCGTATCAGCTGATGAGAACGCGCAGTGATAAACGTATTTATATT
>NC_051414.1:27596677-27596749 GCF_015228065.2 Penaeus monodon
GGTTTGAGAATCAGATGACTGATTGAAAAGCATCACTAATTAATTATGATTCAGTGTCTGGGGGGAAATTCC
>NC_051414.1:27597784-27597867 GCF_015228065.2 Penaeus monodon
CTTCACAGACAGGCAAAAAACTTAGTATGATGATATGGAAGAACTTAACATCTTTGGTCATAATTTCACATACTGCATGATGC
>NC_051414.1:27597944-27598177 GCF_015228065.2 Penaeus monodon
GCTACTGCTGTATATAATTAACATATTCTGCTTAATAACATACTCATTATCCTGTCTTCATCCTTTATGTGTATTATTATCATTATTATTTTGTTTCCCATACTTTGTTTTTCGTAATCTATTTGGTAATAAGATGATTAAATTTTCTCTCTTTGGAAAATTTATAAAGCTGTATGATAAATGTGTCGAATATCATTCTCGCTCGCCTTTATCAATATGACTTTTCTTTCTAA
>NC_051414.1:27604929-27604996 GCF_015228065.2 Penaeus monodon
CTGACTGAGTAAGCCTTATCGTCTCTTTAACCTTTGACCTTGAATGCTATAACTACTACAAACCGAT
>NC_051414.1:27605245-27605349 GCF_015228065.2 Penaeus monodon
TGGTCGACGGGAAGAAACAGGAGGAAGCGAGAAAGATGAAGGGAGAGGCAATAGATGTTGTGATAACGCGTCGGAAACACGTTAATTAAAGATAACGAACATAG
>NC_051414.1:27605557-27605782 GCF_015228065.2 Penaeus monodon
AAAGTCATAAAAACCCCAGATGGGAATTTTATTTTTTATCTCTCGCTCCTGAGTCGCGGCCGCATGTCGATCACCAACCACGGGCGGCGAGGGGGGGAGGGGGTGCCTTCGAAGGAATGCTTGGAGGGGGTAAGGGGATGATTGGGGGGAGGCAAACATGCATATTAGCAGGGGGGGGGGGGGCACGCACATGCCCGTAATGTGGGGTACTAGTGCATAAGATCG
>NC_051414.1:27607429-27607758 GCF_015228065.2 Penaeus monodon
CTGTGATACATCAGTGCAGTGTTTCTACTTAGTGTAAAATTATAGTGTATGTTCTTCCAATTATTTATTGCCCTTCCGTCGCTGCAACGGCGAGAGTGAATGGTCTCCGCTCGCCTCGCCTACGACACAGAATTGTTATGCTGCTAACCGATGTAAATAATTATGGCCAACAGGCTCGTTTATGACGCTGTAATTTGTTCCATTTATGGATAGTGATATATATTAATAAGAGTATAGATATTTATAGGTTAGGTGAGATATAATAGTAAGCTTAATCAATAGCTCTATATAATATAAACTATTCTATATGAAACACACACAACGAAAAA
>NC_051414.1:27608047-27608254 GCF_015228065.2 Penaeus monodon
TTAATACTGTGATACACAATCAATCAGACTTATTAATTAATAATAAAATATATACTGTTATACGTGATTCGTATGATTGTATTGCCCTTCCGTCGCTGCGAGACGGCGCAGAGGGAAGGTCTCCGCTCGCCTCGCCTACGACACAGAACTTTTCTCGTTATGCTGTAACGATGTAAATAATTTATGGCTACAAAGGCTCGATTTATG
>NC_051414.1:27608555-27608856 GCF_015228065.2 Penaeus monodon
TGCCGTGTGCCTCTCCCTTCACACGTATGGCAACAGAGTATTCATTAATTCAGCCGAACCGTCTAATTGGTTCTATCGGGAGAAATATGTTACACCAATTACACGCCGACCAGGTATCAGGTAGGCCAGGTAGAGTGGGTGGTCAGGGCGGCCCACATGCCTGTCATACCTGTCTAGAGCCTGACTGTTCTCGGGCAGGTGTTAAAATCTTCACACTTGTACGGAGGGGCGGAGGCGAATGTAGGCGGCGGGGCAGGTGTCGGCGGCGGAGATTCAGGGCGGCTGCGAGGAGATGCATTTA
>NC_051414.1:27608888-27608980 GCF_015228065.2 Penaeus monodon
ATTTTGATGTGTGTTTTTTTATGTTTTGTTTCGTTTCTTTGGTCTTCAGTTTTCATAAGGTTAACCCTTCTATGTCTGTCGATCTTTGAGAT
>NC_051414.1:27609145-27609385 GCF_015228065.2 Penaeus monodon
TAGCAGCAATATTGTTAGCATTATTATCAACACTCTCTTCTTCCTCTTATTGATAGTGAAAATGACTGAGGATAATGAAGACAGCGGAAAGACCGATGACAACACAGATAATGAGGGAGGCTGTTATCACCATTATTAAACGAATTTATAGAGTTTATTAGTTAACAGTAGCAACAAGAACTTTTAAGCGAGTGCAGATGATGTATTTGAAAATTGAACGTATGAGTTGTGGTAACGTAG
>NC_051414.1:27609636-27609809 GCF_015228065.2 Penaeus monodon
ACTTATATCAATCAATATAATAATAATTCTTTTAATTACGAGATAACGACCTTTGAAGCAGCATTTCCTTAATAATGATGCATTTAATTATCACAAAGGCAATTATGATATTTAGATAATTTTAACCATTTTGATCATGAAAAGTTATGCAAAAAAGCATCGTTTATGAAGTT
>NC_051414.1:27609897-27610001 GCF_015228065.2 Penaeus monodon
GACAATCATTGCGGAGAGACAGTTGCCAAATGTCATTTTCGCCTCCAATTTATACGAGTCCTTACCCGTCCTTTTCGACAAACATTGGGGTTTGCTGTGCGTTT
>NC_051414.1:27610056-27610236 GCF_015228065.2 Penaeus monodon
TCTACTGCCTATAATTTACTGAAATTAATATTTATTATCGAGGAAGGAAATGAAAATAAGAATAAGCCATGAAAGGAGACCGACTGCAGTATTTTCATATCATATGCTTTTAATTGCCATGATAACTGCGTGTATTAAGATTATCTAGATAAGCATAAACGTAAATATGAAAGGCTTAGA
>NC_051414.1:27610826-27610974 GCF_015228065.2 Penaeus monodon
CAGTGAACAGTCGCCTCCCAGTCACACCGCTATTGTTCATTTTTAACAGGCGTCGCGTGTTCATTAAGGCTGTGATTAAGCTAGGTGACACTCACACGTTGCCTGTTACGGATTTGGTCATATAAGTCATTCATACCAGGTTGCGGCC
>NC_051414.1:27611283-27611466 GCF_015228065.2 Penaeus monodon
CGTGAAAGAGCTTTTGTTTTTTGTGTTTTTTAAGTATTCATAAACTTTTTTTTATTAGTCACGTGAATTAATCATTATCTTCATCTTGATTACTCTGTGGATTACATAAGTTACTAAAGGCTTTATTATTGCTTCATTACGGGCGATTAAACAAGACCTATGTGTATCATTGTGATTCGTCTA
>NC_051414.1:27611533-27611715 GCF_015228065.2 Penaeus monodon
GAAGAATGCGATACATTAGCAAATATTTATGAAGTTGTGTCGTTCTTCTCTTTGAAGATAGATAGATGAATGAATAGATAGCGGTTATACGCGTGTTTGGTTTATATTGTTTTTCTGTCCTTTTTGAAAATAACGATGTTAAAAAAATATTCTTCTGTTTAATGTGACTTTCTTTTATTACC
>NC_051414.1:27611785-27611934 GCF_015228065.2 Penaeus monodon
CCTTTCTACTCTTATTTCTAATATTTTTGGCATTCTTGGTTCTTTTACGGGCGTGGCTTATTAAAACGAGACTCCGCCCACCTATCTCTGCCTCGTTCAACAGCGATAGGAGGGCCTCGTACCCCTCCTCTCCCCTGTCCTGCCCCCAC
>NC_051414.1:27611985-27612352 GCF_015228065.2 Penaeus monodon
CATAACATATTTTTTTTACGGGTGGGTGTGGCCAGAGCATGTACCTCTCCCCCCCCCTTCCCTTTCCCCTACTCCCCTACCCTTATTCCCCATGGCATCGCTCTAGCTTCCTCCACCCCCTCCCCCTCCTCCCCTTCGCTCTGCACCTCTCTTGCCCCCTTCTTCTCTGTACCCCCCCCCCCGCCTCCCTTTCTCTACCTCCCATTCCCCTACTCCTTCGTACCTCTCCTGCCCCCCTCCCCCCCTTTCCTCTGTACCTCCCCTGCCCCTCTCCCCCTCCTCCCTGGCCATTCCTGCCTTTCTCTCATCAACCTACATTTTTTTATGAGGGGTTTGAGGAAGTGAAGATGGCGCAATATGGGGAGTG
>NC_051414.1:27612566-27612651 GCF_015228065.2 Penaeus monodon
TTAAAAGAAAAAGAAATTGTATTAACTCCCCCTTTCACATCCCTTCCTATCTCTACCTCTTTCTTCTCTTATTTACTTTCCTAAG
>NC_051414.1:27612803-27613055 GCF_015228065.2 Penaeus monodon
CACCCTTCCCCTCTCTCCCCCCCTTACCCTTATCCTACCACCCACTCTCTACCCCATCGCTTCCCCTACTTTACTCTGCTAAACCCCTGTCTTCCCCCCACTCTTCCTCCACGCTTCCCCATCTTACTTCCCCCTCCCCCTCTCCCCCCCCCACACCTCTCATAACCACACCCTTCGCATAACATAAAGATATGTTATCATTCACCTTCTCCATCGCCGTCCAGTGGCTGGCTTAAAGTTAAGGGGAGTTTT
>NC_051414.1:27613441-27613804 GCF_015228065.2 Penaeus monodon
CAAACAGGCAAATACTACCCTACGAGAAATTACTCTGAATCAATTAACACTATTTTAATGACAGACTGACAGACGGAGAAACGAAGAGGTGAGAGGAAGTTGTAATTCTAATTGAACAGAACTTCAAAATATGTTTTAACTTTTTTTTTCTTTTTTTGTGAAAAACCATCCAAACTGTAAAACTGAATTTTTTCAACTTTTTTTGATAATGATTACAAGTGAGGAAATCCTACTTTGAAGTTATGAGATGGAAATTTATGTTCCACTTTATATAAATTTCTCTATAATTAAAAGAGATTTATTTTATCTCCTTGAAGAGATAAGATAAGATCTTTGGATATTATGGAAAGAAACCGAATTACC
>NC_051414.1:27613918-27614079 GCF_015228065.2 Penaeus monodon
GACAAAAGGCGTTGTTCCTTTATCAGCACATCTGCATCAGTAGACCCGGCGAGATCAAAGGGTGGGTATAATACATTGTGTTCCTTCGTCTGTTTGTTTATTTCGCGTATCTTTACATCTCTTCTCTTCTCGCCGTTTTTTTTTTGATCCTTCTCTTAAAA
>NC_051414.1:27614498-27614593 GCF_015228065.2 Penaeus monodon
CTTGTTGTTCCTCTGTATTATTTTCATTACAATATTTCCCCCCGCTTTATTCTATGCAGACATTAACATTGCATGAAATAATACTGCTGAATAAG
>NC_051414.1:27614703-27614794 GCF_015228065.2 Penaeus monodon
ACTGTAAATAATTATAAAAAGACATTTTATTTTCTATTTTCATTTTTTATGTACTTTTTTACTACACTGCTTATTTTCTTTACTTATATTT
>NC_051414.1:27614986-27615258 GCF_015228065.2 Penaeus monodon
TTTACTCAATATTCTTATCAACATTTAGCAACATACATATGGTATTATTAACCCATGGCGTTTACTACAACACACTACACTGATACATTTATAAACTTTTACGTCAACGACAGAAATTAAAACTCAAGCCACGAGTTTTGGAAATGGAAAAAAAAAACGTTTGATATGAATGAATTCCCAAACGTTAGTGGTCAGCTGATTGCACATTAGCTGTGATTGCTGGCGGCAGCCCAAATTTTCTGCTAAATTATGGAGTGCGTGATGCCACGGGT
>NC_051414.1:27616154-27616233 GCF_015228065.2 Penaeus monodon
TAAAAAATCATATGGTAATGACATCACGGACAATATTTCAATTTTTATATACAATATTTCTTGCAAACCCTTACCATAA
>NC_051414.1:27616291-27616556 GCF_015228065.2 Penaeus monodon
CTCAAACCAGTATTTGCAATATTCATTTTCGTGCAGTCACAAAAAAAATATATATATATATAAAATCACGACTCTCTGCCTACACGAGAAAATCAAGAATGTATGAATGTATCTTTTATTGCAGACTTCAACAACAATTTTCCTTAAAATAAAACCTTTGCAACATCCTGCAACGAAGGGACATCATTGTGTTGTTTGATTGGGAGCCCGATGGAGGTCGCCTGGGATTTTATATTGAGAAGGATGTGCCGGTGTTTTTGTTATG
>NC_051414.1:27617056-27617432 GCF_015228065.2 Penaeus monodon
CCTCCCACCACTTTGCTTCTTAATATCCCCGTCCTCTTAAGTGACAGAACCGCTGTTTATGTAAGAGTGACAGACAGGTTTATGTCGTGAACTCGATGGGAGAACCACCATCATATGGCCTATGCTTGTTCACTGATCTTGACGGCGTGACAGTCAAATCCCTTTTGTTCCACTGGTATAAACATCCTCCCAGATCGATTATTTGGAACTTTAAAAAAAGGGGGGAAGAGAAAGAGAGAGAGAAAAAAAAAATAAATTAAAAGTAAATGGAGTTATGAATAATCCGACAGTTTGGCTTTTCATAAGGTGATTGTTCTCTCTATGCTGTGTTGTTTTAGCTAACGAGATGGTCTCGGGCAACGTCGAGGCTATTTGT
>NC_051414.1:27617643-27617713 GCF_015228065.2 Penaeus monodon
CTCCCAATAAACACCAGTTAAACCAAGACCACGAAACGAAAGACGAAATAACAGCAAGAATGAAAGAAAA
>NC_051414.1:27617748-27617909 GCF_015228065.2 Penaeus monodon
CCAAGTAGTCTCAGGTAGCCACGTCAGTCGACTAGCTCGTAGTTCCCACTCAAATCACCTCCCTGATCGGCTGTTTCCGCTCGTAACAAGGGCGTGTCAGGAGGGCGCGACAACCCTACGTTATTTATGAATTTTGTTTATGCATGTTTCATGATGTATTA
>NC_051414.1:27617974-27618151 GCF_015228065.2 Penaeus monodon
TCCTCAAGTGTTAATAGACGTGTGTTCATCTATTGTTATACTAAAATATATTGGGAGGAACATGTGCATAGGCCTATATATATATCTGGAGTTTGGAATGGAAAGTGAAATCCTTTTTACTTTATGGTTTATTTGTTGATTTGTTTGTATTATATCAGATTAGGTTATTATCGACAT
>NC_051414.1:27618452-27618683 GCF_015228065.2 Penaeus monodon
CTTCTTTATCTATGAACCATGTGAATTTAGTTAGAAGGAACACTATCATTATTATCATCATTAATAATACCAGCATCGCCATAGTTTTCCTTATCTCTGTTGACGCTGCTGTTTTATGATTGTCACTGAAATTGTCAATATCATCATTTGCATTAGCATAACGGAGTGTAAAACTTGCTCCATAAATATGCATACAGCACAATGCATGCAGACCCAGAGTTATGCATCTCG
>NC_051414.1:27618937-27619066 GCF_015228065.2 Penaeus monodon
CACACAATACACATTTCCCCTCCGTAGTAGCTTCTCAAAGTAATCCCGATAATGTAGAGGTATGACAACACTCAGTCAAAAGGTAACAAAACACACACAACTTTCATCCAGTCACAAACTTCCCAACTT
>NC_051414.1:27619946-27620322 GCF_015228065.2 Penaeus monodon
CATTACACTTTACTCTCGTCTTTTCCGCTTTACTTCCTTTATTTACATTATTCACTATTCATAATATTCATCACCTAATTATCACTATCATAATACATTCTCCTCCTTTATCATCATCTCTCGTTTTGTCCCTAATTATCGTGCATAATTATACACTTCGAAATATCATTCTACGTCAATAGTCATCAATGATTCATACTTTTTTATGAATGAATGATGTCGCTTTCATTCAGAAGAATAGAGATTGAGGTCATAATGGTCATAATTAATTGACGATTTCATAGATATGTTGAATAATTAGATAAGGGAATTAATGAACTCAATTTTTCAGATACATTTGTTGATTAAACTGGGATTTAGGCCTAAAATCAATGGG
>NC_051414.1:27620606-27620678 GCF_015228065.2 Penaeus monodon
TCCTCCTTCCCTTTCGATTCTTTTCATTCTTCCCTACTTTCTCTTCCTCCTTCCTTCTCTTTCCTCCCTTTC
>NC_051414.1:27622721-27622933 GCF_015228065.2 Penaeus monodon
GTTGGTGTTTCTGCTTGTCCGTATTCTCACACACATGCACATACAGTACATTGCCCATCTATGCAGGAGCGTGGGTGCCTCGCCCCTCCCCCCGCCCCCCGCTTCACGCAGCGTTGCAACTCCTATCAGTGTGATGTGGCCACAGGCAGCGCATGGAAGAACCCCGGGCCTGTGCACCTCGCTAATTCCTTCGAGAACCTTACGCTGAATAG
>NC_051414.1:27622965-27623153 GCF_015228065.2 Penaeus monodon
GGATATATATATATAGAAAGGGGAAAAAAAAGAGAGAAAATGGAGTGAAATAAAGGTGGGAGATAGAGTGAATGCAGGATGGATGGAAGTTGAGGTTGACTATGCAGGGTTTTCAATGGCAGATTCCTCGTCTGGGGAAGAGGGCTTCTAGGCATTTTTTCGCCTTTCTGTCTGACTATCTGTACTGT
>NC_051414.1:27623717-27624037 GCF_015228065.2 Penaeus monodon
TTTTTAAAATCTTTTTCCCCTTTGTTTTCCATCCCTCTTTCCTTCCTTCCTCAGCTGTACCCTCTCCTCTGCCCTTCTCCTCCCCAATCCTCTTCCCCTCTCCCCTCTTCTCTCCTACCCCCGCCCCTTCCCCTCCTCTCTCCTACCCCCTCCCCTCTCCCCCCTTCTCTCCTACCCCCTCCCCTCTCCCCCTTCTCTCTTGCCCCTCCCCTCTCCCCTCCTCCCTCCCCTTCCTCTTTTTCCTCTTCCCCATTCCTTCCCCTCTCCCTACCTATCTTATTATCACCTTCATCATCCCTTGCGATCGTCCATTAAATGAT
>NC_051414.1:27624081-27624162 GCF_015228065.2 Penaeus monodon
CGTGATGATGAGTGTGATGAGCACGTGGTGATGACATGAATGAGTTATGCATGAGCGCGAAAGAACTGGTCGGGGAAGAAT
>NC_051414.1:27624186-27624490 GCF_015228065.2 Penaeus monodon
AGAACAGGGGAGGTAGGATGGGAGAAGAGGAAGGGAGGGAGAAAAAAGAGGGGTATTTGGAGGAAAGGGGGTAAGGGAGAGTGGATGAAAGGGTGTAAGGAAGGTGGTAAAGGAGAGTGAAGGGAAGGAGGGAATAGGAAGGAGGAGGGAAGGAGATAAGGGAGGGTGGAGGGAAGATGGGAAGGGGGAGAGGGAGACATGGAGGGAGGAGGGAAAAGGAAGATGGAGGGAAGGTAGGAAGAAGGAGAGAGGGAAGGGGGGGATAGGAGGAGGTGAAGGGGAGAAAGAGAATAACGAGATATGG
>NC_051414.1:27624580-27624732 GCF_015228065.2 Penaeus monodon
AATAAATGAGGGAAGTGAAAAAATCTTAGAGGGGATGAGAAAGGGACAAGAAAAGAAAGGGGAATAAAGCGAGGGAGAAGGAGAGGGATTGAAGAGGGTAAAAGAAGCAAAAGAAGGAAGGGAGAAGAGCCCCCCCCTCACCCGTATCGTAA
>NC_051414.1:27624774-27624853 GCF_015228065.2 Penaeus monodon
CACTCCCCGAGAGGTAATGGGGGGGGCAAGGAGGCAGTGCCACGGTGCCGACGGGGTATTCCTGGGAACCTGAAGTGTG
>NC_051414.1:27625090-27625842 GCF_015228065.2 Penaeus monodon
GAACTCCGGCCGCGCGTGCTATTGTTGTGCTAAATATAGCGAGGCTGCTGCCAAACAGTGTCGCTGTCTTCGAAGGCCCTGACATACCCCGCCCTGCCCCCTCCCTTCCCCTTTGCCCTAGCGCCCTCCCTCACCCTGGTGCCGCCTCCCCCTTCCCTTCCTCTCCCTGGTAGCCTCCTTGTTGCCCTCCTCCTCCCACCCACCTCCTCCCCACTGCCCTCCCTCCCCCTGATACCCCTCTCAACCCCCTTCAGTGCCCTCCCTTCTTCTTCTTCTGCCCCAACCCTCCTCTTCCTTCCCCTCCTCTTCTCCCCAACTTTTCCCCTCCTCGCTCCCTCCCCATCCTTTTTCTCCCCCAAATTTTTCCCCTCCCCCTCCTCCCTTTTCCCCTTTCCCCCCCTTTCCCCCTTTCCCCTCCTCCCTCCCCTTTTTCCCCCCTTTTCCCTTTTTCCCCCCTCCCGCCCCCCTTTCCCCCCTCCCTTTACCCCCCCCTCCCCCCCCTTTTCCCCCCCCCCTCCCCTCCCCCCTTTTCCCCCCCCCCTCCCTTTCCCTTTCCCCCCCCTCCCCCTCCCCTTTCCCTTTCCCCCCCTTTCCCCCCCCTCCCTTTCCCTCCCCTCCCTTTCCCTCCCCTCCGAGTCCTCTCTTCTCTCCCTCTTCTTACAACTCCCTATTTATATTTTCCCCCGTGAGGCCTTTTTTTCCTTTTTATTGGGTTTTTATTCTCCCTTTTCCCCCCCCCGTCATCCTCGGGC
>NC_051414.1:27625898-27626084 GCF_015228065.2 Penaeus monodon
AGAATCGTCTCGGTCTTGTTATTATGATTATAATTGTTTTAATTTGTATTTTTTGTATTTATGTAAAGTGTGTTTTGTTGCGCTTTATTTGTAATACGTCTTGTTGCTTTTTTAGAAAACGGTTTTTTCTTTTTCTCTCCTCTCCCGTTTTCATTTTTTTTCCCTTTAACCCCCGTTTTTTTCCCC
>NC_051414.1:27626237-27626329 GCF_015228065.2 Penaeus monodon
CCCCCTCCTTTTATTTTTTTTTTTTACCACCCCTTCCCCTCTCCCCCCCCCCCCCTTTTCCCCTCCCCTCTTTCTCACCCCCCTCCTCTCCC
>NC_051414.1:27626720-27626916 GCF_015228065.2 Penaeus monodon
CATATATATATATATATATTATATAAAATATATTTTTAAAAATAATATATATTATATATATAATTAAAATGTTTGATTTTAAAAAAATAATAAAAATTATAATATTAAAATATAGAATTTTATATATATAAAAATTTTTATATAAACATTTATTATATAGAATATATCAATAATATAATATTTTAAAATTTTATTT
>NC_051414.1:27626976-27627095 GCF_015228065.2 Penaeus monodon
GATAAAATAAATTTTTATACATTAAAATTATATATATTTTATTTTTTTATTTAATAAAATATTATATTATATATATATAATTAATAAAATATAAAAATATATATACATATATAAAAAAA
>NC_051414.1:27628023-27628116 GCF_015228065.2 Penaeus monodon
TTGATAATAAAATAAAAGAAAAACACAAAAAACATTTTTTTGTGTTTTGTTTTTATGGGTTTGGGTTTTTTTTTTTTGGGGTTTTTTTTATTT
>NC_051414.1:27628335-27628405 GCF_015228065.2 Penaeus monodon
ATAATATATAAAAAATATATATATTTTAAAATATTAAAGATAAAGGTTTATTTAAAATATAAAATAATTT
>NC_051414.1:27628459-27628971 GCF_015228065.2 Penaeus monodon
TAATATTTAAAAATAAATATAATATTAAAAGGATATAAACATATACAACCCCCAAAAACAATATTATATTATATATATTAAAATTTTGATAAAATATATATAAAATAATTTAATTTTAATTTAATATATGTAAATATTTATATTTGGGGGAAAGTTTATATTATACAAAATTTGATATAATATATATATTTAAAAAACTATAAAATTTATTTATTATAATATTTATTATATATATTATCTATATTATTATAAATTTTTATATATAAAATATTAAACACACACAAACCCCCCACCCCCCAAACCCCCCCTTACAAAAAAAAAACAAATTATATAATAAAATTATTATTTATATATATAATATTTTATTTTCATATTATAATATTTGTTTTTGTTTTTT
Organism: Penaeus monodon; assembly: GCF_015228065.2. Lineage (NCBI taxonomy): Eukaryota > Metazoa > Arthropoda > Malacostraca > Decapoda > Penaeidae > Penaeus > Penaeus monodon. The sequence goes on from NC_051414.1 coordinate 27,628,857, forward strand.
TTTTTTTTTTTTTTTATCATTATTATTTAGCATTTTATTTACATATATATTTTTATTTAAAATTTTTTTTATATATATATATATATAATTCTAAACCCATATATAGGGTGTTGGG
>NC_051414.1:27628994-27629083 GCF_015228065.2 Penaeus monodon
CTATATATAAAATATAATTAATTTAAAATTTTTCATTTTAATATAATTTAATATAAAGATTTTAAAATTTTAAAATAATATAATATTTT
>NC_051414.1:27629156-27629453 GCF_015228065.2 Penaeus monodon
TATATTTTTATTTTTTATATAATATATTTTAAAAAAAATATATTTTAAAATTATTATATATTAAAATCAAAAATATAAACTCAACCAACCATTTTGTTTGTTTGTATTTTATTTATTATTAATTTTTATTTTATATATTTTTATATATTAAATTTTATTATATATATATATATAATAATTTTTTTTAAAATATTTTAAAAATATATTTTTTATATAATATATAAAATTTTTAAAAAATAAAATATAAAATATGCTTTTGTGTGTTTTTTTAGGGTTTTTCAAAAAAACAAAAAAAAA
>NC_051414.1:27630380-27630518 GCF_015228065.2 Penaeus monodon
ATAAAATAATTATATTTTAATATATATTTATATACATTATTATATTATTATATATTATATATATAATTATATAATATAATTATATACTTTTTTTATATTCATCCCAAAAATATATATTATTTATATATTATATATTAA
>NC_051414.1:27630588-27630720 GCF_015228065.2 Penaeus monodon
ATATATATATATTTCAAAATAATATAGATATTATATTAATATATATAAAATATTTATATTATATATATATATTTTTTGTTTTTTTCCCCTTGGGGTTTGTTTAAATTGTTTATTATATATATATATAATATA
>NC_051414.1:27630864-27631112 GCF_015228065.2 Penaeus monodon
CACCCATTTTCCACCCCAACACCCCCACCCCACCTCCACCCTATTATTATTTTTTTTATTTCTAAAAATTTTTTATCTTAAATTTTGTTTTTTTTTTAATGTTTTTTTTTTTTATTATATTTTATTTAATATTTTTTATGGTTTTCTATATTAAAAAAAAAAAAATTTTATTTTATTCTTTTTATAATTTATATTTTATCTATAAAATATTTAATATTATTTATTAATATATAATTATTTTATAGTTT
>NC_051414.1:27631414-27631571 GCF_015228065.2 Penaeus monodon
CTTATATTGAATAAATATAATATAAATAATAAAAAAAATTAAAAATTTTTTTTTTGGGGGGTTTTCTAATATATTCACACCCTCTTTTAAAAATTTTTATTAAACAATTCCATTTTTTAAAATCCCCCTAATAAATTGGGCCTTTGCATTATTTTTT
>NC_051414.1:27631751-27631837 GCF_015228065.2 Penaeus monodon
AAAAATAAAAAATCCCCCATAACAGTTAACACTCCCACCCCAAGGCTCCCACCCCTCCCACGTCTCTTTTCCCCAATCCCAATCTC
>NC_051414.1:27631884-27632042 GCF_015228065.2 Penaeus monodon
CACAACCCCGGGGTTCCCCTTTCTTTTAAATTTTCCAAAACCCCCAAATTCCTCTTTACCCCTTTTCCTGGGGGGTGGGGGGTTTTTGGGGTTTTGGGGGGTTTTTGGGGGCTGTTCCCCGGGGGCCCCCCCCCCGGGCCCGGTATCCCGTTCCAAAA
>NC_051414.1:27632263-27632382 GCF_015228065.2 Penaeus monodon
TCACCTCATTCACCACCGCTGCTGGTACTGTACACAATCCTTCGTTACTGTCAACATTGCCATTTTGGATTAAAACTCCACTGCATAAGGATGTGCTTCTGTGTGTCGGTGTATTTATT
>NC_051414.1:27632643-27632864 GCF_015228065.2 Penaeus monodon
TGACACTGGGCGATAGACAGTGATAGAGCGGACGATACCCCGACCAGCCAGTGACATCCCGACACCGCTCCCGACGTCTGCGGATACCAGCAGATGCGCCCGGAATCTCTCGGTCACACTAAGATACCACGACACTCCTCCACGCTACTAGGCAGACTCGGTGCCCATGTCTTCAGAATTTAAACCAGAAAAGACCCATTATGCTCTTTTACTTCATGAAA
>NC_051414.1:27633260-27633391 GCF_015228065.2 Penaeus monodon
AGACCCGCCGAGCAAAAACTGGTCGAGAGCGACGGTGGGCGGGGGTACGCTGCGTCTCCCGGCCCTAGGTACACTGCCGCTGTTTGCCCAGAGTCGAGCTGCTCAGGTCCTTGGCGATGGGGTGGGGGTGG
>NC_051414.1:27633773-27633927 GCF_015228065.2 Penaeus monodon
TAGGAAAAGCCTGTTTTTTTCTCGTGTTCACGTAATATTTGCCAATCCATTAATGTCTTAAAAGTGATCAACAAATATATTTTCAATGTCTTAAGATGTGAAAGTGAGGTAAGGAAAAGGAAGACAATTGTGAAATATTCTGATTAAATCGAAT
>NC_051414.1:27634083-27634200 GCF_015228065.2 Penaeus monodon
TAGGGGGTCAGATTAGCCAGATCGGTGGGCGGGGTTAAACTGTGGCCTCCTTGAGGGTGTTATCACAAGCAGGCCATAAGTGATGACGAGGCGGACTCAGGAGAGGGCTAATGAAAG
>NC_051414.1:27635336-27635409 GCF_015228065.2 Penaeus monodon
TCATTCCATAGCTGCAAATAAGGGTTTGAACAGGGAATCCTGGCAGGGTGAAGGGTACGGGACAAGTGGGTGG
>NC_051414.1:27636028-27636135 GCF_015228065.2 Penaeus monodon
ATAAAGGAGCGGACTAAATATAATACATGATAATGATAAGGGTGAAAGTGTGATAGAGAAGGAAGTGTGACACGCCAAATAGGTAACAGAAGGCGAGGAAGATAAAA
>NC_051414.1:27636212-27636297 GCF_015228065.2 Penaeus monodon
CAACAGTGTAAACTTTCTGAGGTGCTCGGGGAGGGGGAGGGGGGGGTGACCTGTTCGGCTGAATGAAATGGACATTGGCGGTTTG
>NC_051414.1:27637275-27637390 GCF_015228065.2 Penaeus monodon
ATCATTCGGCGTGGCCTTTATCATTCATTTTTTGGGGCGCCAGATATGACTTGGTGCCCTTTTCCACCTGCTCTGTCAAAGGACCCAAAAAATATATCCAATTATGTGCTTTCGA
>NC_051414.1:27637415-27637534 GCF_015228065.2 Penaeus monodon
GGGGGGGGGGGGCGTTTTGTCATATTCAGTTCCGTTCTTATATTTCAGGTTCTTGTTTGACACTCGCGGAATAAGTCATTAAAAATAATAATTGATTCGTTTAATCTCTCTTTGTTGGT
>NC_051414.1:27637863-27638178 GCF_015228065.2 Penaeus monodon
TAATTTTGTTTCTCCTGATTTTTATGTATCAATTCACTCATCTAAAATTGAAATATACATATCAATAAATGCAAACGCGCGCCTTATCTCCCTCGAATATTTTTAAAAACCCACTTGATTTATCCCGATAGAGTTCGAGTCTGGCGGAATAATGAGCGTTTGGAACCGCGATCTGATAACGAAATGTACCAAGTCATGATAGTTTTTCGTTGGGATATCATGCAAAAATGGCAAATGTCCGGTAAATTTCAACGCACGTTTTTATGAGACGGAGATAGACATCGTGGAAAAAGAGGGTCGTATTTTCACATCATG
>NC_051414.1:27638283-27638482 GCF_015228065.2 Penaeus monodon
TCTTAGTGCGTATTTTGGTGAGGTAATATATATATATTTTTTTTTTTAGAAGACTGTACATCTATATGTTCTTTACTAAAGCCGGATACACCCCCGTTGTTGGAACATCGACAGGGTCACTTTTGTCAACAGTGTTTTTGAATACCACGTGGAAAGGCAAGTTAATGGAATTTATTATCCGGTGTGACGGGGAGACATA
>NC_051414.1:27638661-27638734 GCF_015228065.2 Penaeus monodon
ATTCTCCTCAAAAGGATACGAAGACGAAGGGTTTCCATCTCATCATCCTGGAAAACAAACAAACCATTAAGAA
>NC_051414.1:27638781-27639273 GCF_015228065.2 Penaeus monodon
CATAAAAAAAACATGTAATAAAAAACGCGATGATCTCTGAATTCCGTTTTCTTTGCCCGCCGAACAGAAGACGGGATTTCGTCACTGCTCGCGAAGTAAGAATATTATCTCGAGTCCGAAAGATTACATATGCACATCTATTTCTCCCCCGCGCTCTCACCGCTTCATTTATAAAAGCGCTGAGTCATTATGGGTGCCTCCACACCTCGGATGACAAGCGAGAGGAGCTGACAGTCGGCACGGAGCATCATCATATAAACTGCATTCGGGAGAGGGGGGACAAAAACAAAATGTTACGCTGTCATACTCGACTATCAGTCCTCTATGCCAGGAGTCGAGCTACCTTTTCGCTCTCTCTGGTTCTTGCTACATCTTTCTCGTTCTCTTTACTTGACGCTCTTCTGTCTGTCTCTTATTTTCATTCGCTCTCTTCCCCTTTATTTATAGTTATTATCCTCTCGTTTTCTCCATGTTCTCTCAGACTTCACTCTT
>NC_051414.1:27639477-27639912 GCF_015228065.2 Penaeus monodon
ACACACACACACACACACACTCACTCTCTCTCTTTCTCTTTCTATCTATCTATCTATGGGAAGATAAGGAGGGAAATGTAAGAGAAGAATGGAGGAAGAAAAAGGGGGGAGGGGAATAGAGAAGGTGAGAGAGGAAGGGAGAAAGGGAGAAGAGAGGGGAAGGAGGAAGAGAAGGTAGAGAGGGAAAGGTAAGGGGAGAGAGGAAGGGAGGGAGGGAGAGAGGAAGGGAGGGAGGGAGGGAGAAGATGAGAGGGGAAGGGGAGGGGATGTGGGGAATGGGGGTGGGGAGGGGGGGGGGCGAGAGAATCGTGACCCCCAGGATGACGTCTCTCATTACCAATAGTTGTCTTTGCAACTTCTATTTTCACTGCGCGGAAGGATAACATTTTTTAGAATCCTCTCCGTACCTGCATGAGGTGGGAGGTTAATTACGTC
>NC_051414.1:27641313-27641456 GCF_015228065.2 Penaeus monodon
TGCATTCCCGGGTCACGGATCACGGATGAAAACTTGGTGACATTTGGGCCCGCGGACCAGCCCATCTCACGGTCGGCGACCCGCGGTGACCATCAGTCGCCTTCATGCAAGTTTCACTCGCTGTACAAGTCGCGCTTGGCCAG
>NC_051414.1:27642180-27642524 GCF_015228065.2 Penaeus monodon
GGTAATCGAATATTGCGTATCCACCGCATGGCCGCCCCTCTTCGCGCCCTTGCAACCCTGAGCTGGTACATTCGGAACTGGCAGCACTGTCTGCATGAGAGAGTATACGTGTTTAATGGAGAAGGAAATGCTGCGTTGCCCAAAGTGAGCAGTACAAGTATTTCTCGCGTATTCCCGATTCAGGAGCGCATATGTGTGGGCGTGTCTGCTCATGGGCGGGTGGGCGGGGGCGGAGGTGCTGCAAAGTGCGTCGCTTTGCACATGAAGAGCCTTTATGTTTGTTGTGTACATTTCCGTCGGTGCGAATCTGAGTATGGGACGGTTTCATGTATGCGTCTCTTGCG
>NC_051414.1:27642719-27642861 GCF_015228065.2 Penaeus monodon
CGTACTGCATGATGCGCATGCGCGTGCCCCGCGTCCCGGCAGGTGCTTTTCGCTGTCATGACGTGCCATGTGCCACAGGTGTCACAGATGTCAAGATAACAACTTTGCTATTTAATGCCGCCTGTCACTAACCGCTTCCGCC
>NC_051414.1:27643463-27643741 GCF_015228065.2 Penaeus monodon
GCCTCAGGTGCTTAAAATAACAACACCGTTCGATGCAAAGCAATAAAGAAAAACACACCCCCACCAAAAATATGTAAAATAATCAAAATAAAGATAACTTATGAGGCGAGGTGTCTGACAGAAGACGAAGAGGCTCGATAGAGAGGCGGACGTTCCCCCGATTGTGAGTGTGTCAGATTTTTAGGTGTCACGCGGGAGTTAATATTGTGAAAGGATTTTTTCTATTCTTATAGCTTCAATGATATCTTTCTTTCTCTTTTGCTCTTTTCAAAGGCTTC
>NC_051414.1:27643895-27644056 GCF_015228065.2 Penaeus monodon
GTCTATTGATTTCTATTGATTGTGTATTACATTCTTTGAGTATTTTCTTCTCTGTCTTCCAGCTTATTATCATCTATCCCTTTCTTTCTCTTCCTTTGTCTCCACTACGACTTTCCTTCCTTTCTCTCTCTCTTCATAACTTTCTCTCCATAAATTCATCC
>NC_051414.1:27644582-27644736 GCF_015228065.2 Penaeus monodon
CCTCTCTCTCTCTCTCTTGACTGCCATGTTCATGAAAAACTGACTTTCTTTTCTATATCATGTCATGGACGAAGAAGGCGAAGGAGGAAGAATTAAAATGGGATAAGTTGAGGAATATATAATATAAGATAACGAGAGAATGGAAGGCGAAAAA
>NC_051414.1:27644798-27644903 GCF_015228065.2 Penaeus monodon
TCGAGATAAAGAAGTAAATAGTCAAGGAAAAGAAGCAAAATGAATAAAAGGAATATGTTGAATTTATCGCTTGTTTCACTCTCTTAGGGATTGACGAAGATGGAT
>NC_051414.1:27645186-27645429 GCF_015228065.2 Penaeus monodon
AGAGCGAAAGAGCGAGAAACAGTCTCTCTTTTCGCCAGCTCTGTCACTCAATCAAAGTATATAATTCATAATACATATAACGCTAATGACATCGGTGGTCGCGTGACATCCATTATGGAGCGTGACCAATTCAGGACGACCTTTCACAGAGCGACATATTTCTGGTCGTTAGATCTACCAATTAACCATACGACCTGGCGGGAGTGACCACAAAACTTACGGGAGTCGTGTCTCGTGTCGTTT